>NC_065589.1:78926102-79138602 GCF_024542745.1 Macaca thibetana thibetana | reverse complement strand
CCTGATTCTTCATTCCAGAAACTGTCTGCTCCCTGTTGCATGCACTGAATAGTTCCAAAAGAATTATAAGGACAAATTATGGTTGCCATGAACTTCTCTTGCCATGTCAGAGAACTGAGAAATAAAGCGTGACAGAGGATAACATCAGATTAGCTTGAACATGCTGGAGAAATGATTGGTGTAAGTTTTACCCTAGATGTAGAAAGCACTATGCTTCAGCATCTAGTGAGATTTGCATACCTGAGGAACTGCGGTTCAAACAGCACAGTGTGAGGTAAATCAGGAATAACTAGTTAAGAAATTCAGTTGATAGCTATTTTCCTCATCCTTTTTTATACTTATAATTTCATCCCCGTTGATCTGAACTGAACTGCTGTTAGTAAGTACTGATATAATCAAAAGCTTAGGTCACATTCGCGTATTATCCTGTTAAACATTGATCTACTTCTTTAAGGTAAGTGTACTCATTTCTTTAAAAGGCACAAAGGTCTCTTCTTTTCCCATTTAAAATGATAGTACAATTATTGGTTATTTATATCAGACTACATTCAAATATTTTTCCACCAATCTTTATGTATAGTTACTGGATAGCATACTATCTTGGTATTTTGCTTGGTCTGTAAAAGAGGATTGTTTCTAGCTCAAGGTTCTTGTCTCTGAAAGAGAATGCACAAGAAGAAGTGAATGCAATGCAAACATTTTGTCCTGTTTGCTGTTTCAGCAAGAAATAATCTCTCTAATTCTAATATTTGCATTTTTCTTTGTTTTTCTTTTTTCTCTTCTTTTTGTCCCTTCCGCTACCACCTCTTTTCTTCCTCTTCCTTTTCCTCCTCCTTATTTTCAGTGGTCTTAAGTATCTCAGAAAGGACAAAGGCTTGATAGAAATCTTGTCTTTTCTCCTGATTCAAGAGAATCAGAATCTTATGGAAAACTGTCAAGTGCTATCAGTGAGTAGATACTGTCCGGTATAATTCCAAGCTCCTCATTTTACCTCAAAATGATCAGCTGGCAAAATTGGGAATGAAGAAAATTCTGGATATACCTAATTAGGCCGTCTAAAAAACTCACGCATTCAGACAAATGTAATTTATATTTTTAAATTGTAACACAGGTAATTTTTCTTAAATTTACAGCCATTTTAACACATATACGCATAGTCACAAATATAATATTTCTTAATATTCCTTCAAGAAATTCTACATTGAGTGAACAAGTTTTTTTTTTTTTTAATTTCATCCATGGAAGAAGAAATAAAGTGATGCGAAAGTGAATGTACTGACAAATAGCAACACCCAGCAATATTACTTATAAAGAATGTTGTAGTCAGTGGCAAGATAATTGTGTTTTGGTTTGAAGTCTATCACTAAGGTTTAAAAGCATTTAATTCTGGGCATCTCTAGACCTTGGGTTTCTTATCTGCAAAATGAGGAAAGTGTAAATTATGAGATATATAAGATCTTCCTCCCTTAAAAATTATATAGCTTCCTTGCTTGTAATTAATAGTCTAAAAGCACATACAGCTTTGTAACATAGACACTTTTAAATTTAAGACACTGCAATTTTAATTTTTGATCTAGAATTAGAGAAGGGTATCTGGTACTGAAAGAAAGCTTCGAGTCTCCCCTGAGATGCTTCTCCAGACACTTGATGAGCCTCATAAATGCCTTACAACTCGACTGCTGTCATTTCTCTTGTGGCTTCTGTAGCATTAAATACTCAGCTTTGTCTCCTCGGGCTTAGAGAACTCTTTTAGGCCATGAAAAGGCAAAAGTTTTAAGGACCCGTGACACCCTATATGACATCTTAGTATGTTTCACTTCACTCTAGGAAAAATGCAAGTTAAGCAACTGGAAATTTTGGGTTGGTGTGGCTGAAAAGTAGTAACTCTCAGCACCTCAAATTATAAATGCTGAACAGTGCACAACAGGTTAACAGAAATGTATACCAAATGAGTGAAATAGAACACAGCATATTTAATTTACATCCATCCAAACTTTGAGTCTGTTAGCTACCAACAGTAGTAGGTGGTAGGAAGATATCACCAATATATGGAATGATAGAACATAATTTTAATATCATATAGCAATTAAAAACATTTTTTTTTAAAAAATGGATGACTATGACCCAATCCTGAAAAGTCCTGGTGATAACTGGCACATTGTTTAATTGATTTTACTTTTTAAAGTTAATTCCTTTACTTTTTATTATTAGTCATGTGTTGCAGCATTAAAATTAACATAAAGGTGAGGATAACACATGATCTTTATATGTCATCTTATTAAAATGAAGCTATTTTTAATACTTTTAAGAGGCCTATCAGAAAACACAATTTATATCCTCAAAGTATATTTTGTCAGTTTCAAGTATAATTTTTGCATTCATATTCTTTTATGAATTTTAATGGAGACACTTAAATTGTAATTATTCCTCTCAGCTCAAATGCAGGTAACAAATGGAATTCAATCAGTGTTTGCGCATAATGACCATCATTAAGAGAGAAATAATAATGACATTCTCTCTGCATTAAACTTGCAGACTCTTTACACAATGATCTGAATCCCATTATTGATCTCCATGGAGATATGCAATTGTCACCTATTCTGCATAATATCTGAATGTTAAATACATTTGTTTGGAACAAATATTTTAATGAATACAGTCAGTTCCACTTAATTAACTATCTGATAACTGAATATTTTTACTTAATAATTCAACTTGGAACATCAAAATTGTTCTATTTTTTATTCAAATGCACTTGAGATTAGTCAGAGATATTCATTTGAATGCTCATAAAATGTATGTGGAGTTTAAAATTCCCCTTGGCTTTCTTTAAAGTACATCCATTAGAGGGACAGTGGAGAGGTATTTTTCATCTGTTTGAAATAATTCTTTCCCCTCAGTGTTGTTTAAAATAACCCCTTAGAAGCTTCCTTGTAAAATGTGTTTTCAGACCAAAATCCTTCTGCCATCTAACTTCTTTTTATCATAGGATTGCTCATAAGAATACCACTATTCACATTTATATACATATATACATTTTTAATATGGGCATTTGGTTTAGGGGAAAATGTGAATAAAATATTGAATTCAATCATGCAGAAGCATCTAGGAAAGCCATAATTGGTGAACATCTGACCTATTGTCCTTCAAGAAAGAGAAACCAAGGTAATATTTGTAATAATAGTACTAATAAATACTATGGATAATGATCAGATTAATTTTGCCATGGGAGAAGTAACACAGGCCAGCATTGACACAGTGTCTTTAGGCACTGCTATGTCAATCAGTTCCACAAATATTTGCTGAGAATCCACCCCAAGTCCAGCATTGCACTTGGCAGTGATGAAACCATAATGAGACACCAGGCCTGGCCTCAAGAAACTCACCATCTAGATGAGAAGAAACACACTCATGCAATAAGTTTTGACACAGATGACAAATGCTAATGATTTGAAAAAAGTGCCATAGGAGCACAACTGTGGGAGTGAATAATCAGACCAAGAGAGATCATGCAGTTTTCAGAGAGATGGCAAATTTGAGTTGTGTCTTAAAAGAGCAACAGAATTTTTCCAGGCTTAAAATATGGTAAAAGGCTTCAGAATCAAGGAATTTGCATGAAAAAATTTCAGAGTTGCATTAACAAAACATGAGATGTGGATCTTTTTGAGGACAGCAAGTGTCGGTTCAGTTAGAGTCTGGGTTGCATAGTAAGCAATGTGGGGCAATGAGACCACAAAGGTTGCTATGATAACTACAACTTATTAAGCATTTTCTAGGTGCTAGCAGCTTGGGGTACAACTCATGTTCTTGCTATAACCCTATACTGTATCATTTAGAGAGATATTATACAAAAGTTATATTTAGAGATCAGATAATTGTCTCATGTCAGTTAGCCAATATGTGGTGGAACCGGAATTTTGGGCCAGATTTATTGATGTTTAAAGCCTGAACTCTGAGTGGAGTTAAAATGAGATTGGAAGATCCTTGAGTTTCTTGCTAATGAAATTGGAGAAACATTGAAGGATTTTCTGAAAGAGAATGGCATGATCAGCTGAATAATTTAGAAAAAGAGTTTGGGTCATAATGTGGGAGGCAAATTAGAAGCAAGGAGATTTGAGGAAAACCTGCAATTATGAGGCTGTTTCACTAATTCAGGTGAGATTTCTAAGTATCAATCATAGCATGACAATGAGAACAGAAAGAGGACACATTCAGCTGACTTCTTTGGGTAAGAGCACTGGGATTTGGTTGCAGTTTGGGTAACTGAGTAGAAAAAAATGTTGCTAGGGGAGAAAAGAAGAATTCTATTTTCTATATCCCAGGAGAAGAAGTAAGGTTATACTAAAACAGTATTGGTTCCACAGATTGAAACTCTGTTAATTAAAAAATACTTCAGTTATTTCTGCTAGGCCCTAGAACAATCCAGCAAGAGTATAGTTTCCTTCATATCTTCATATTAGCTTCCATTCAGTGTCTGTCCTTTCTTTCTGGTTTTCCATTGCTCCTCAGTATCTAAACCACTCATGTCAAAGCAAGCAATCTGTTTAAGTCATACATAAATACTAGTGAGTCAAAGTGTTCTTCCAATGCTACTAAGAGGTTAGAAGATTGCTTCAAGGAGGGCAATACTCAAAGCCAAGAATTTTTTTTTTTTTTTTTTTTTTTTGAGATGGAGTCTCGCTCTGTCGCCCAGGCTGGAGTGCAGTGGTGCCGTCTCAGCTCACTGCACCTCCGCCTCCCGGGTTCACACCATTCTCCTGCCTCAGCCTTCCAAGTAGCTGGGACTACAGGTACCTGCCACCACACCTGGCTAAATTTTTTATTTTTAGTAGAGACGGGATTTCACTGTATTAGCCAGGATGGTCTCGATCTCCTGACCTCGTGATCCACCTGCCTTGGCCTCCCGAAGAAAGCCAAGATTTTTAAAAACTCACTTATATATTAATTTCTTGAGTGTCAAGAGTTCTCCAGATTCTTGGGATATAAAAATCTTTAGACACTGGGTATTTTGCCTGTGGGGCAGACTTGAATCCTTGCCAGCCAGAATGTTGACTGTGCAAAGCAGGATAATTTTGTCCTCCTTCAAAGATGCCTTAATCTCTGGATGCTATTAATATGTTATGTTTAATGGCAAAAAGAACTTCGCAGATGGAATTGAGGTTATGGACCTGAAAATGGGAAGATTATTCTGATTGTCTGGGTGGAACTAATGTAATAACATGAGTCCTTAAAAGTGGAGAGGAAGGCAGAACAATCAGTGAGACAGGGGCAGTGGCAAAATAGGCAGGAGAGATTCAAAATATGAGTGGGCTTTAACCCACTGTTGCCAGCTTTGCATGTGGGGGAAGATGGCTGGAGCCGAAGAATGAATGACCTCAATAAGCTGGGAACTGCCTTTATCCCACAATTCAGGAAATGTGGACCTGGGTCCGACAGCTGGGAGGAACTACTTTCTGCCAACTACGTGAACCAGCGAGGAAACACAGTCTTCCCTTCTCCGTCTGACCTACAGACCTGCAACATGATGACCTTTTGTTAAGTGGATAAGCTTGTGGTAGTTTTTTATTGCAATAATAGAAAATGAATACAAATTGGAATAAAAATAATGTTTACCTTATAAAGATATAGAGAGTACTACATACAGTCATGCGTCACTTAATGTCAGGCATACACTCTGAGAAATGTGTCCTTAGGTTATGATATGGTTTGGATCTGTGTCCTCACCCAAATCTCATGTTGAACTGTAATCCCCAATGTTGGAGGAAGGGTCTGGTAGGAGGTGATTAGATCATGAGCCAGTTTTTTTTTTTTTTTTTTGAGACAGAGTCTCTCTCTGTCGCCCAGGTTAGAGTGCAGTGGCGCGATCTCAGCTCACTGCCAGCTCCACCTCCTGGGTTCACGCCATTCTCCTGCCTCAGACTCCCAACTAGCTGGGACTACAGGCGCCTGCCACCATGCCCGGCTAATTTTTTGTATTTTTAGTAGAGACGGGGTTTCACCGTGTTAGCCAGCATGGTCTCGATCTCTTGACCTCGTGATCTGCCTGCTTCGGCCTCCCAAAGTGCTGAGATTACAGGTATGAGCCACCGTGCCTGGCCATGAGCCAGTTTTTTATGCATGGTTTAGTACCATCCCCTTGGTACTCTCCTTGTAATAATGAGTGAGTTCTTGAGAGATCTGATCATTTAAAAGTGTGTGACACCCCAAATGCCCCCTTGCTGCTCCTCTGGCCAAGTGATGTGCCTGCTACTCCTTTGCCTTCTGCTATGACTTAAATTTCCTGAGGCCTCCCCAGAAGCTGAGCAGCTGCCAGCAGCATGCTTCTTATAGAGCTTGTAGAACTGTGAGTCAATTAAACCTCTTTCTCTATAAATTGCCCAGTCTCAGGTATTTATTTAAAGCAATGTGAGAATGAACTAATACAGGTGATTTCACCCTTGTGTGAACATAATAGAGTGTACTTATAGAAACCCAGATGGTATAGTCTATTACACACGTAGGATATATGGTATAGCCTATTGCTCGTAGGCTACAAACCTGTACAACATGTTATGTACTGAATACTGCAGGAAGTTGTAACACAATGACAAGTATTTGTGGATCTAAACATATCCAAATGTAAAAACGTACAGTACAAATATGGTGTTATGATCTTACAGGATGACATTGTATATGTGGTCCATCACTGAGGGAAACCTCGTAATGCAGTGCATGACTATATGATAACATATGTACTTTGATGCTTAGAAAACACTAGAAACAACTAGCTATAACTTTTGTCATTAGAGGACTGATTTTAAATTTAGTTCTTGGTCTGCAGAAGATCTTTCTATTCTACCAAGAGTGTCCCAGAGTATGCCAGTCCTCCTTTGTGTCCATGGCCTACTGCCATCAGTTTCAGAAAGATGACTCTGAACCCCAGCCTAATTTAAAGGCAGACTTCCAAGTCTTTATATCTTTTTTTGGGATGTACCTCCTCTATGGCTAATACTGGGAATGCAATTAAGTCTAATTCCTTAAAGAAAAGGTACAAATTCTGCTCCTTACCCCTCCTTCTCCCAATAAAATGCAACATCCTCAGAGATACCTCAAATATAACTCATGTCATTAAAGAGAACACTTTACACCTTAGCCAAAGAACATCTAAATTCAGATCAATGATTCGCTCATCATTTCTCCCAAGGAAAAATGGGGTTAAGGTTTGCTTTATACTCTGACAAAAAAAGGTCTAATTCTGATGTTCAGCGGAGAGAGGCCATGTGATTCCTCCCCTGTTATTTTGCTGCCCAAGCTTTATTCCTCTTACTGAGGCAATTACATCACATTTTTGCTTTGTAGAGGCCATCTGTGGTCGATGCGATTGGTGCTCAGGACATGACTGCTTGCATATTACCATTTCAGTGCAGGATGGCTCAACTTTCAACTGCCAGCATCTCTATCTCTGCCTGAGGAGCTTCCTCTGGTCTCTAGAGTTTCTTCTGTTTGTGTATTGGTCAGGGTGGAAGTGCTGAAGAATTAATTTCTTCAGGAATTTGTCTCAGTCAATGACTGATAGGAACTGGAGTATAAACTTTCAAGTTCTCTTAGGTAAGATTATCAGTTTCCCCAGTAGGATTAGGTTCTAGTTAGCAATAGTGGCAACTTGCTGGATTAGTTGCCACTTACTGACTGCCTTCCCTTCCTGTCTACTTTCTTCACTCCCCATTGGTGTTTCCTTAAATTCCTTTCTAAATTAGCTATTTGCATTTGAATCTTTTTCTCAGGATTAGCTTCTGGAGGAAACTCTAAAAAGATGCCAACCTTTCTTCACTTTTGGAAAATGTGCTTTGGTTGAAGATGACTGCATTTATGGGTCCAAGGATGGAGCATGTAACACACGTAAGACTATCTGTGTATTCTATTGTCTATCCTCACCTGAACTCTGCCCTGTGATTGCTTTAAAGATAAGAACATGACCTTGTCAGAGCCAGTGGTTCCAGACATGAATCTGTACTCCAGTGAATAAATATTTTGAAGTAGTACTGTGTTCTAGGTTCTTAAGAAATATTGGAATGAAAACAAAATGATGTATGTAGCACCTCTTCTGCAGTCTTGCTATCCAGGAGAGAGATAATGATTAAACAATTTCAAATAAAATATGTAATTACAATTGTGATAAGTACCCTTTCCGAAAAGGAGTACATTGTTATTTCTAAATGAATGTATCTTTCAGCCTTTAGCAGTCTATTAAGACATTAAAAACTCAGAAGTTTTAGGTATGATAATTCATCTGGTTAATATATTATTACTATAATAATAGAAAAAAGATCTAGTACCAACATAATTTTCCACCATAGTTCTCATTTCTGACTGTGCAGACTAAGAAATACAGATCACAAAATATAATAGTCACATGTAGTGTTAAAGTTGACTATCAGTTATATGAATATCCATCTGCTAAAAATTTCATTGTTAGGGGGAGGCGCGGTGGCTCACGCCTGTAATCCCAGCACTTTGGGAGGCCGAGGTGGGCGGATCACGAGGTCAGGAGATCCAGACCATCCTGTCTAACACGGTGAAACCCCGTCTCTACTAAAAACATAAAAAATTAGCCAGGCGTGGTGGTGGGCGCCTGTAGTCGAGGCTACTCAGGATGCTGAGGCAGGAGAATGGTGTGAACCCGGGAGGGAGAGCTTGCAGTGAGCCGAGACCACGCCACTGTACTCCAGCCTGGGGACAGAGCGAAACTCTGTCTCAAAAAAAATTAAAATAAAATTAAAAAATAAAGAATTTTATTGTTAGCAGATGCTAAGCATTGGTTATACCTGTCAGGAAATATAGGAAATGATGATGCAAACAGTTTTATTGAATATATTTTTAATCAATAATGAATAATTGATTAGATACGTGAAAATTATGAAAACTGAAGAGAAAAAGGGACCATGTCATCCTGTAGACACTGCTTTAAAAAAGAAAATAAGGTGTACACATTGTCAGGTGACTATTCTAGGTTTAAGGGAGGCAGACTTTATCATTTCAGAGAAAAGGTCCCAAGACCAAAGCCTCTAAAGGGGAAGGTAATTCAGTCTGGTTGGGAAACACTCTCAAGAATAAAATTCTGACTTTATCTACAACACAAGTGGTCCCAGTGAGCAATAAACAGAGGGAACAACTGAAGAGACAAGTGAAGTTGCCTAGGGGAGTAGCTCCAAAGAACTCAGATTTTAAAAGCACATCTAGAATAAGTGGAAGTTAAGACAGAGAACAAATATGAAAGAGTGGCACAAAACTGCCAGAGTAGAATCTAGGAGGTTAAAGCCCAGAATAACTTCAAATTGCTAAAAATATTAAGAATACCAAAACAGTTCTTTTTAAAAGTTGGTTTGGAATAAACAAAACAAGAAACACGAATGTATGTATTCATATATCTTTTACGACGTATCAGGCAGCTTCTGCTAGGTGATGGTGCATAACAAATAATACGGTCCCCCTCTCCCTTTTCCCATAACATTTTATATTGGTTGTGGATTGACTGGGGTTCTATGCCACTCTGTATGTCTTGTCTTTCGTATCCCAGGGTCCAGGGTAAGGGCGCAGCTGCTATCCTAGTCTCCTTGCACAGCCAAAAAAAAAAAAAAGAAAACATCAAACAAACAACATGCGGAATTATACTGGCATTCACCAAAAGCAGAGCTTGAGACAAATGCTTTCATGCAGGGAAATTATTTGATATCCGTATCAATCCGAAATTTGAAATAAGAAATTTGATAACTAAACTAATCTCTACTCACATTTCCACACACTGTAATGGCTGCTAATGCCAAAATTCTTATAAATGCATACTACTTTTTCTTTTCAATACCTAAATGTTGCAGTTTCCTATGCTGATTAGTCAATTTACTAACTGACCAACTTTTGTCTTGTGTCTTTGATTTTGTGCAGCATTTTACAAAAGTCTATGTCAGAAATACTTCCCGCCATAAATAATGACATGAAAATAAAAAACAACCAGTATTAAAATGCTTTTTAAAACAGAACTTGTTATATATAAAGAGCTGATTAAAAGGATACGTGAGGCCGGGCCCGGTGGCTCACGCCTGTAATCCCAGCACTTTGGGAGGCCGAGGCGAGCGGATCACAAGGTCAGGAGACCGAGACCATGGTGAAACCCCGTCTCTACTAAAAATACAAAAAATTAGCCGGGTGCGGTGGCGGGCACCTGTAGTCCCAGCTACTCAGGAGGCTGAGGCAGGAGAATGGCGTGAACCCGGGAGGCGGAGCTTGCAGTGAGCCGAGATCGCGCCACTGCACTCCAGCCTGGGCGACAGAGCAAGACTCCGTCTCAAAAAAAAAAAGAAAAAAAAATGATACCTGAAAAGGTAAATATTTACATTTTGATATTTTTTGATTTTAATATGTAAAATTATAGAGTTTCTTATTTGTTTTTGTTTGTTTGTTGAGATGGGATCTTGTTTTGTTGCCCAGGTTGGAGTGCAGTGGCATCATCTAGCTCACTGCAGCCTCAAACTCCTGGGCTCTAACCATCTTCCTGTCTTAGCCTACTGAGTACCTGGGACTTCAGGCATGTGTCCCCACACTCAGCCAATTAAAATCAATTTTTTTTTTTTTCTGTAGAGATGGGGTTTCCCGTATGTTGACCAGGCTGCTCTTGCAATCTGCCTGCCTTAGTCTCCCAAAGTGCTGGGATTATAAACATGAACCACCATGCCTGGCCCCTAAAATTATAGTTTTAACGTTGTTTAGATTCTTTCTTTCACCTTTAATCCTTATTATATTGCCTCATAGCCTATGATACTATATTATCAGTGTGAGACCTGATGACACTCTGAGAAATTTCCTTTCGTGTTGCATTCTCATTCTCTCTCTCTCTCTCTCTCCCTGTTTCTCTCTCTCTCTCTCTCTGTCTAATGCCTTCTGAGTTCCTTTTAACTTCTCTGGAAACTGGCTACATGAATAGGCAACTATTTATCAGGAGCAAGTACATGCCACCAAGACCTGAACATTCCTGAATGCTTACTTATTGCTCAGGAGAAATGGGTAAATTCCAAAACCATGTTCTCAGCAGGCCAAGGCATTAGATTTGCTTAAAGTTCATTTCTATAGGTCTCTGAAGATGTTGTTTCATGCTGTCTTCTGTCTGGTATTTTGAAGAAAAAAATCTAAGTCTTCTGGAAACCTTAACTTCATCGGAATATCTTAGTGTTAGTCACATTTACTAAATATTACTTGGCTCCCAGAAAGGTGAACAGTCCACAAACTGAATTCCTTCAATTCAGGAATATTTTATTGATTGTATCTTTGTATATTTGTTCCATAACAGGTGTTCTGTTATTTTTTTTTTTAAATGCTTATATTTGATCTGCTTTTTGTATTCTACCATCTATTTTGTTTCTGATTGTTTATCTCTAGATTTTTTTTTTTTTTTTTTTTGCATTTCAGATAAACATGGGTTCAGGTTTCTGCTACGTTTATTGTTTGTTACTACTTCTGATGTCCTTTGAAATCCTTACATTTTGACATTAGTTCTCTTTTCCTTTTAATGCATTTTCTTACCATCTCATATCCTATATATTATTTTGTAGAGTCCATATATTTTTTAATTCCTTCAAAGTGAAAAATAGTTTCTGCTTACAGTAATCTTCAATTTCAATGATGATTAGAAATGACCCCAAATGAATGCTATTCTATATTTTTATTGAAATATAAAACTCATACTTTATATTTTAATAAAAAATATTAAAATATGTCTTTTATATCTATCTTTAGCTTATTATGTTATTCTATTTACTTGGAAATTTTTTATTAGCCTCATATCCTCCTCTGCCCTTCCCTCCCCTCCACTCCCCTTCCCGTGTTTCCTTTCCTGTCTCACTCTTTAACCCTGACTGAAGTGCAATGGTGCAATCATGACTCAATGCAGGCTCGACCTCTTGGGCTCAAGCAATCCTCCCACCTTAGACTCCCAAGTAACTAGGACTCCAGCTGTGCCCCACTATGCCCAGCTAATTTTTTCCCCCAAAATTTTAATTTTTAGTAGAGATGGAGTCTCTCTATGTTGTCCAGGTTGGTCTCAAACTCTTGGGCTCTAGCTATGCACTTGTCTCAGCCTCCTAAAGTGCTGGGATTACAGGTGTGAGCCATTGTGCCTTTTTTTGTTGTTGTTTTTTAAACTTTTCCTCTGTTCCTGTGATTGAATGCACATATATGCATGTATTGTTATTATTTACTCAACAACTTAGTGAATCTCGTTTCTCCTCTGTCTTTAATTAACAGTGTGAACCTCCTCCTCCTCCTTTACTGCTCTTGTATTTTAACCTGGAAGTATATTTATTCATTCAGTAACCTGAAGAAATTTCAACAATTCTAGAATAACGCAAAATTAAAGTTTGAGAAGTTTGTTTTAGTTTGATTATTTCTTAGCATACAGTAGGATATTGATTTTAAAATATATTTGACAATCTCTACTTTTTAATTTGAGTGGTTATATCATTTACAATTAATGTAATTATTGACATATTGGTTTAAATTTATTTTCTTACCATTTGTTTCCAACTTCCCCCAGTTGTTTTTATTCCTTATCCCTCCTTTCCTGCCTTCTTTCAGAGTAGTATATTTTATGATTCCATTTTTTATTTCTATTATTGGCTGGTTGTCTATGCCATTTGGACTTTGTAGGTGGTTTCTCTGGAGTTTAACTCATCACAGTCTATATTGAAGTAGTGTTACTGAATGTATACTGTAAAAATTTTATAGTTATATTATTCAATATCTGCCTCTCATCTTTTGTACTACTGTCCTACATTTTACTTCTTCAAATGTTAGAATCCTCAATATGCATTGTTACTATCATCCTTTAAACATCAAGTAACTTTAAAGAAATTAAAAGTTAAGATAAATTCTATTTACCAACATATTTACCATTTCTAAGTTCTTTTCTGATATGATCATATTTCTGCTTAAAGAATTCCTTTTAACATTTCCTATAGAATAGTTCATTTGGCAATGAATCCATCAGCTTTTGTTTGCCTGGAAAAAAAAATCTCTTTATTTTTCCTTCATTGTTGAGAGATATTTTCATTGAACCTAGAATTCTGGGTTGGCATATTTTTTTCATTTGACACCTTATATTTATGGTGCCATTCCATTGTCTTCTTTCCTGTACGTTTTCTATTAAGAAGTACGCTATAATTCTTATTTTTGTTATTTATATAATTTTCCTCTGGCTGCCTTTAGGATTTTCTCTTTATCACTGATTTTCATCACGTTGATCATAACATACATTAGTGTGGGTCTATCTATCTATCTGTCTATCTATCATCCATTTACTTATTTTGCTTGGGGTTGGTTGAGAATTTTATATCTGTAGGCTTATAGTATTTGTAAAATTTGAAAAAAGCTTTAGCTATTTCCTGAAAGTTCGAGCCCCATCTCTTCCTCTGCTTTTGAGAAGTCCAATTATACACATGCTACACTCCTTGATATTATCACAAAACTCATTAATGCTTTATTTTTAGCTGTGTTTTTGTGCTTTTTGATTTTAATTTTTTCTATTTTTAAGAACAGAGTTTCGCTATGTTGCCCAGGCAGGTCTCAAACTCCAGAGCTCATGCTATCCTCACGTCTCTGCCTCCCTAAGAGCTGGGATTACACGCATGAGCCACCACTCCCAGCTACTTTTTCTGTGCTTTTTTAAAAAGATAGTTTTATTTCTATGTCTTCCAATTCACTGACCTTTTTTTTTTCTAGTACCTAACCTACTCTGAAACCCATTCAGTGTATTTTTCACTTCAGATACTGATTTTTTTTCTATCTAGAGGTTGCATATACTTTCCATTTTTCTTCTCAGTATGTTTATGTTGGTTTTCATGCCTTTGAGCATATTTTTTCTCCTAGTCATATTTTTCTGCTTCTTTGCATACCTAGTAATTTTGGTTTCTATGCTAAAAATGATAAAGTTTACATTGTCGTACACTGTATCTAAAGAGTGTTGGCTTTTGTTCTGGCATACAGATAAGTAACTCTTGATTAAATCTTTATCCCTTTGAAGTTTACTTTTGAGCTTTGTTATGGCAGGTTTAGAAGAGCTTTTTGTAGAGAGCTTATTTAGCTCTACTACTTAAATACAGTCTTTCTGAAAACTACAATTTGCCTTTTGTTTTGTTTAGAGTTTGCATTTTGTATTTTAAGATTTTTCTGCTCTGGCTGTTTGGAACAAAACAATTCCTACCTATGTTTGAACTCTGGAAATTGTTCATCCTCCTACTTTTTACTATTTTTCATTGGTCTTTTCCCAGACTCAAGAAAGTTTTTCCCCCCAAAATTGAGAAGTCAACTAAACCCTCAAGGAGATTTTCCTGCAGTTCTCCCAAGTTTTTTCCTGTTTATTTCCTAATGCTTTACTACGCTTCCCTGTAAAATTTCAATGTCTTGAGCTCCCTGAACTCAGACTGCTATCTTCCCAACTTACTGCCCCTTCACTTTTCAGGCTTTATTTCAGTTTATTTCTGTTTTTACCCCCTGTGCTATAGTGTGAAACCTGGCTCCAGGAAGTAAGCTGGGGCAATCATAAAGCTTGTCTGTTTTCCTTCTTTAAGGAATCTCAACCCTGTGCTGTGTATTGTTTTCTGTCTAGAAGCTATATACCTATATCTATCTATTTATCTATCTATATATTTTCTAGTTTTGTAGTTATTTGTGAGATGGAGAAAGTGGAAGTGTGTGTTTATTCTCTGTTTGTTACAACTTCTGTTCAGCAGTAATACATGGAGTTTTTCTGTGTGTTCTAATAATATTCTTGATATATCATGTGGCTCTATCTAATCTTTTTCCCGAAATGTTTCCCTTTGTTTTTATCATGGTAAACTCTTCCCGCTAGCAAGAAGTCCCTTCATTCCTCGATGGCATCTCTACTTTGGAGTGAACTGGTAAAAGGTGCTATTAGGGAAAATAAAAATCAAGCAAACATGAAGTTCATGGACTTTTGTTTGATAGGACATCTGTCTCATCTCATTGTTTTTTTACAATACCTGTATATACCATCACTAGGCACACAACCAGGCACTGCATACACATGGCCCACAAAGCTCTAGGTCCACAGCTGCAAAAGCTGCTTCCAGTATATTTAAGTCCTTCTTTCCTGCATATCTCCTTGCCTCTAACATTTATCTTCTGATCTCTCACCTGGTCAGATGAATAGATTTCTTTTAGCCTAGTATTAAACCTTTGAAATGATGTAGCTTTACAAGTGTCACAGTTCTTGTTTGTCCTAGGGCCATTTTGTGCCTCCACCCTTCCTTTTGCCAAGAAAACACATTTTAGTTAATATGAAGAATTTGCCAGAATCTCCTTTAGTAACTTGCATTTAAAGTACATTGCTCTCTTGTGGAACTGAGGTTGTGTCTGTTTCTAGTATAGTCCTACAAGTTGGTACAACAGTATGTTATGTGCCAAAATTTTATGTAGTCTTTGAAATTGGGTTTCCCTCTTTACTAATATCAGAGCTAAAATTAATTCAAATTTCGTTTTTATTTCTGAGAAGTTTGCTAATTTTCTAGGAGACATGTTACAGAGTTACTTCTGAAGATATTAAAATGACTTGCAAATTAGCTTACTAAACACCTACTCCTTAACTTCGATGGAAACTGAAAAATGTCAGAAAACTAAATAAGAGCAAAGGTTATTTTTGTTTAAAAAATTCCTGACAAAATGTTAGGTAAAGAGAAAAAGTACACTGACATTACTAAGAAAAGTTCTAGTAGAGTTGATCAAATGTATTTTTATAGCTGATTAGACCAATGTAAGAATTCTTACAAGAAAGAATGGCTTAAAAATGTAATTCGCGCTATCCCCATAAATTTTCTTTAAAAAGTTTATTGAATTAGAAAGCCAAACAAATATTAAAAGTGTAACACATCTAGATCAAATTTAGCAAGTCTTATGATATTCCCATGGGGAAAAAAAGAAAAATATGGATTTAAAATAACATGTAAAGACTCATAGTGGTTTGAATGACTGAACTCAAAATTTAATGATTAAAGAGTAAATGTCAACATAGAGGAAGATAAAAAATGACATTATAGCGTTCTGCACAGGGCTTTGGTGTGTCAGTGAATTATATGAGAACATATGCAGCATATTTATTATATTTCTAGATTTTAAAAAGTTGAATATAATGGTAAATATTTTTTTCATGTCAGAATCATGGTCTATAAAAATCTTGGGAACCTGGAACAGACTGCAAAATACAACCTTCAGCAATGGAAGTGCCAGATGTGACTACATAGCAACACACCTAATTAATGGTGTTTTAGGTGACTATTAGTTCAATATTAGATAATAGTGTGAATGTTCAAAAACTTACTGTAGTTATAGATACCGCTGCTTTGATAGATGTATAGCATTAATAACACACAGTCTCTGGTGTATGAGAACTGATAGTACTGCTTTGTTTTATGAAGACATGAAATGTTTTAGAGTACTGTAGACGTTTGAAGGATTTGGCAATGAGGGATTTGGCCAATCAAGAACAGCACAGAATGAGCAAAAAGGTGGGTGGCTGGAAATCTTACAAGCAACAGCTAATTAAGTAAAGAAGAAGAAGAGAAAAACTGATCATTGAAAACCTGGCAAGGAGAAGACCCATATATCTACAAATTCTTAAAGAGCTATTACATAGATGGGTACTCTATGTAGATCAAGTTAACAGAACTAATAATATCAAAGAGAAGTTAGACACCAAGTCTTAGGGAAAAGCTTATAAGCTTATAAACTGAGAGCTTAAAAGTTTACAAACTGAGATGCTCAATGAGAGTGAATCCTGGTTCTTTCTTGTTTATTCTTGTAACCTCCTGAGCACTAGGGAATGGTGAGCTTCTGAAGTGTCTCACTCCTATAGGTAGTTCAGGAATTTTAACATTGTATCAGATGAGCTACCAGATTCCTTCAACCAAGATATACTTTTACTGAATCTAAACTCAAAACATTTCTTCCTGCAAGACATCTCCTCACGTGGCCTTTACATACTGCTCTTGTACTTAATATGATCCACGCAACAGTATGACTCTTGAAATCTCGTACACATTTTCTTCTACCTATATTTGGCTCATTTTTCAAATCCAAACTCTAAATCTTTTTCCTTTATAAAGCATTCCTTTGCTACCTGAGCCCCTACTGAATTCTCTTAGTCTGCCCCTCTTCTTGGGTGTAGCACTCTACCACTAATGACTTTCATTAACCATGCCTCTTTTCTACGATATTTAGCTCCACAGCAATTATTACCATCCAACATACTATAGATTTTAGATATGTATTTTGCTTATTACACATCCACACTAGAATTATTTATTTATTTTAATTTTTGTGGGTGTATAGTGGGTGTATATATTTATGGGGTACATGAGATATTTTGATACAGGCATGCAATGTGAAATAGGCACATTGTGGAGAATGGGTTAACCATCCTTTTATTCTTTCTGTCTGTGAAATCAATTGTTTTGATTTTTAAAACCCACAAATAAATGAGGACATGCAATGTTTGTCTTTCTTTGTCTGGCTCATTTCACTTCACATAATGATCTCAGTTCCATCCATGTTGTTGCAAATGAATGGATCTCATTATTTTTTATGGCTGAGTAATACCCCATTGTGTATATATACCACATTTTCTTTATCCATTTATTTATCTGTTGATGGACACGCAGGTTGCTTCCAAATCTTAGCTATTGTGAACAGTGCTCCAACAAACATAGCAGTGCAGAAAGCTGTTCAATATACTGATTTCCTTTCTTTGGGGTAGGTACCCAATAGTATGATTGTTGGATCATATGGTAGTTCAATTTTTAGTTTTTGAGGAACCTCCAAACTGTTCTCCATAGTGGTTGTACTAATTTACATTTCCACCAACAGCATACAAGAGTTCTCTTTTCTCCATGTCTTTGTCAGCATTTGTTATTGACTGTCTTTTGGATGTAAGCCATTTTAACTGGAACGAGATGATATCACATTGTAGTTTTGATTTGCATTTCTCCGACAGTCAGTGATGTTAAGCATATTTTCATATGCCTCTTTGGCATTTGTATGTCTTCCTTTGGGAAATGTCTATTCAAATCTTTTGCCCATTTATTTATCAGATTATTCTGTTTTTTTCCTATAGAGTTGTTCAAACTCTTTATATATTCTGGTTATTTTTTTTATTTATTTATTTTTTTGACGCGGAGTCTTGCTCTGTGCCCCAGGCTGGAGTGCAGTGGCGCGATCTCGGCTCACTGCAAGCTCCGCTCCCCCGGGTTCACGCCATTCTCCTGCCTCAGCCTCCCGAGTAGCTGGGACTACAGGCGCCCGCCACCTCGCCCGGCTAATTTTCTTGTATTTTTAGTAGAGACGGGGTTTCACCGTGTTAGCCAGGATGGTCTCGATCTCCTGACCTCATGATCCGCCCGTCTCGGCCTCCCAAAGTGCTGGGATTACAGGCTTGAGCCACCGCGCCCGGCCTATATATTCTGGTTATTAATCCTATGTCAGATGGACAGTTTATCAATATTTTCTCCCATTCTATGGGTTATCTATTTATTTTGTTGACAGTATCCTTTGCTCTGCAGAAGCTTTTTAATTCAATGTGATCCCATTTGTTTATTTTTAGTTTGATTGCCTGTCCTTGTGGGGTTATTGCTCAAGAAATCTTTGCAAAGACCAAAGTCCTGTAGATTTTCCCCAATGTTTTCTTGTAGTAGTTTTATAGTCTGAGGTCTTATATTTCAGTCTTTAATCCATTTTTTTTTTGTGTGTGTATGGCAAGAGACAGGAGTCTAGTTTCATTCTTCTGCATATGAATATCCAGTTTTTCTAGCACCATTTATTGAAGAGACTGTCTTCCTAGTGTATGTTCTTGGCACCTTTGTCAAAAATGAGTCCACTGTAAGTGTGTAGATTTGTTTCTGGGTTCTGTATTCTGTTTCATTGGTCTATGTGTCTCCTTTTATGCCAGCACCATGCTGTCATGGTTACAATAGTTCTGTAGTGTAATTTGAACTAAAGTAAAGTAATGTGATTCCTCTAGTTTTGTTCTTTTTGCTTATTAGTTTTGGGTCTTTTGTGGTTCCATATGCATTTTAAGATTGTTTTTTCCATATCTGTGAAGAATGTCATTGGTATTTTGATACTGATTTCATTAAATCTGTAGATTGCTTTTGGTAGTATGGACATTTTAACAATATTGATTCTTCTAATCCAGAAACATGGAATATTTTTTCATTTTTTGGTGTCTTATTTCTTTCATCAGTGTTTTATAGTTTTCATTGTAGAAATCTTTCACTTCTTTGGTTAAGCTAATTCCCAGGTATTTAGTTTTTTTGTGTGGCTATTGTAAATGGGATTACTTTTTAAATTTCCTTTTTACTTTGTTCACTGTTACATATAGAAATGCTACTGATTTTTGTATGTTGATTTTATATCCTGCAACTTTACTGAATTTGTTGATCAGTTCTAACAGTTTTCTTGTGGATTCTTTAAGGTTTTCCAAATATAAGATCATATCATCCACAAACAAGGAAAATTTGGCTTCTTCTTTCCAATTTGGATGCCTTTTATTTCTCTCTTTTGTCTGATTGCTCTAGCTAAGACTTCCAGTGCTATGTTGAATAACACTGATGACAGTGGGCATCCTTGTCATGTTCCAGATCTTAGAGGGAAGGCTTTCAGTTTTTCCTCATTCAGTATTATACTAGTTGTGGATCTGACATATATTAATTTTATTATATTGAGGTACGTTCCTTCTATATACGGTTTTTTGAGGGTTTTTGTTCTGAAGGGATGTTGAATTTTATCAAATGCCTTTCAGCATCAATGGAAATGATCTTATGGTTTTTATCCTTTATTGTGCTGATACAATGTATCACGTTGATTTGCATGTGTTGAACCTTCTTGCATCCCAGGGATAAATCCCACTTGGTCCTAATGAATGATCTTTCAAATGCATTGTTTAATTCAGTTTGCTTATATTTTGTTGAGGATTTTTACATCAATATTTATCAGAAATATTGGCCTGTAGTTTTCTTTTTTTGAGTGTCTTTGTCTGGTTTTGGTATCAGGGTAGTCCTAGCCTTGTAGAAAGAGTGTGGAAATACTCCTTCTTCTTTTATTTTCTGGAGTAGTTTGAGTAGGATTGGTATTAGTTCTTTAAATATTTGGTAAAATTCAGGAGCAAAGCCATTAGGCCCTGAGCTTTTCTTTACTGGGAGATTTTATTTTTTATTATGGCTTCAGTCTCATTACTTATTATTGGTCTTTCTAGTTTTGGATTTCTTCCTGGTTCAATCTTGGTAGGTTGTATGATATGTGTCTAGGAATGTGTCCATTTCTTCTAGATTTTCCAATTTATTGGCATATAGTTGCTCATGGTAGCCACTAATGAGCCTTTGACTTTCTAGAGAATCAGTTTGTAATGTCTTCTTTTTCATTTATGATTTTATTTATTTGGATCTTCTCTCTTTTTTTCTTAGCCTGGGTAAAAGTTTGTCAATTTTGTTTAACTTTTCAAAAAACCAACTTTTCATTCCATTGACCTTTTGTATATTTTATTTCAATTTCATTTATTTCTGCACTGATCATTATATTTTTCTTTTTTTTTTCTTTCTCTCTCTCTCTTTTTTTTTTTTAGAAGTCTCACTCTGTCACCAGGCTGGAGTGCAGTGGTGCAATCTCGGCTCACTACAAACTATGCCTCCCAGGTTCAAGCGATTTTCCTGCCTCAGCCTCCCGAGTAGCTGTGACTATAGGCACGTGCCACCATGCCCAACTAATTTTTGTATTTTTAGTAGAGATGAGGTTTCACCATGTTGGCCAGGATGACCTGGATCTCTTGTCCTCATGATCTGCCCACCTCGGCCTCCCAAAGTGCTGGGATTACAGGCGAGTCACCACGCCCAGCCATATTTATTTTCTTCTGCTAATTTTGAGTTTGGTTTGCTCTTACTTTTCTTGTTCTTTAAGATGCATGACTAGACTGTTCATCTGAGGCTTTTCCTCTTTTTTGATGTTGGTGCTTATCATTATAAACTTCCCTGTTAGTACTGCTTTTCCTGTATTCCATAAATTTTGAAATCTTTTGTTTCTATTATCATTTATTTCTAGAAATTTTTCAATTTCCTTCTTAATTTCTTCATTGATCCACTGGTTATTCAAGAACACATTAATTTCTGCATATTTGTATAGTTTCCATAACTATACAAATAGTTTTATTCCATTGTGGTCACAGAAGCTGGTTGATAATATTTCAATTTTTTGAATGTTTCAAAACTTGTTTTGTGATCTAACATATGGTCTATCATTGAGAATGATTCATGTGCTGAGGAAAATAATGTGCATTCTGTAGCTCTTGGATGAAATGTTCTATAAATATTTATTAGATCCATTTGTTTTATAGTGCATATTAAATCTGATTTTTTGTTGTTGTTGATTTTCTGTCTGGAAGATCTGTCCAATGCTAAAAGTGGGGTGT
Organism: Macaca thibetana thibetana; assembly: GCF_024542745.1. Taxonomy (NCBI): domain Eukaryota; kingdom Metazoa; phylum Chordata; class Mammalia; order Primates; family Cercopithecidae; genus Macaca; species Macaca thibetana. The sequence continues at coordinate 79,117,109 of NC_065589.1, read as the reverse complement.
TGAAGTCTCCAGTTATTATTGTATTGGGGCCTATCTCTCTCTACAACTCTAATAATATTTCTTTTATTTATCTGGGTGCTCCAGTGTTGGGTGTATGTATATTTAAAGTTGTTACATCCTCCTGCTGAATTGACCACTTTATCATTATATGGTGACATTGTTCGTGTCTTACCATTTTTGTCTTGCAATCTATTCTGTCCACTATAAATATAAACTCTTGCTTTTGTATGGTTTCCATTGGCATGGCATATCTTTTTCCATACCTTTATTTTCAGCCTATATGTGTCTTCATAGGTGAAGTGCATTTCCTGTAGGCAACAGATCAATGAGTCTTGTTTATTCATCCATTCAGCCAGACTATGTCTTTTGATTAGATAGTTTAGTCCACTTACATTCAATGTTATTATTGATAAGTAAGGACTGACTCCTGCCATTTTGTTATTTGTTTTCTGGTCTTCTCTTCCTTCCTTCTTTCCTTCCTGTCTTCCTTCAGTGAAGGTGGAAGGTGGAAATCATATCATCATAAATCATATCATCTCTCATGATTTAGTTTCTTGATTTTATTTTTTTGAAATCTATTGTATATTTTTTGATTTGAGGTTACCATGAGTCTTGAAAGTACTACCTTATAACCCAATATTGTAACCTGTTAACAACACAATGCTATTTGCATAATCAAACCAACAAGCAAAAAGAAAACTAATAAATACTTTTTGCCTTAAATTTGTCCCCCTGCTTTTAATATTTTTGTTGTTTCTATTTATATTTTATTGTACTAACTATGTCTTGAAAAATTGTTGTAGTTATTATTTTTGATTGGTTCATTGTTTAGTTTTTCTACTTAGGATCTAAGAGTTGTTTACACATTACAGTTACAGTGTTATGATATTCTGTGTTTTCCTGTGTATCTACTGTTACCAGTGAGTTTTGTACCTTTAGGTGACTATTATTGCTCATTAATGTCCTTTTTTTCCTGCTTGAAATAGTCCCTGTAGAATTTCTTATATGACAGATCTGGTATTGATAAAATCCCTCAGCTTTTCTTTGTATGAGAAAGTATTTATCCTTCATGTTTGAAGACTATACAGATATGCTTTTCTATGGTAAATGTTTTTCCTCCCTTTATTCCCCTTCAGCAATATAAACATATCATACCACTCTCTCCCAGCCTATAAAGTTTCCACTGAAAAGTCTGCTGCCAGACCTATTGGTGCTCCATTTTATGTTATTTGTTTGCTTTCTTTTGCTGATTTTAGGACCTTTGGGAGTTTAATTATTAAATTATTTGAGGTAGTCTTCTTTGGGTTAAATCTGTTCAGTGTTCTATAATCCTGTTGTACTTGGACGTAGATATCTTTCTCTAAGTTTGGGAAGTTATCTGTTGTTATCGCTTTGAATAAACTTTCTATTTTTATCTCTTTCTTTACATCCTCTTTAAGGTCAGTAGCTCTTAAATTTGCCCTTTTGAGGCTGTTTCCTAGATCTTGTAGGCATGCTTTATTGTTTTGCATTCTTTTGTCTCCTCTGTGTATTTTCTGAGTGTGTGTGTGTGTGTGTGTATGTGTGTGTATTTTCAAATAGCCTGTCTTCAAGCTCACTAATTCTTTCTTCTGCTTGATCCATTCTATTAAAAGACTCTGAGGCATTTTTCAGAATGCCAATTGAATTTATCAGCTCCAAAATTTCTGCTTGATTCTTTTAAACTATTTCAATCTATTGATTTTATCTGATAGAATTATGAATTCCTTCTTTGTGTTATTTTGAATTTAAGCTTCCTCAACACAGCTATTTTGAATTCTCAGTCTGAAAGTCCACACATCTCTGTTTCTTCAGGATTAGCCCCTGTTGCCTTATTTATTTTCTTTGGTGAGGTCATGTTTTCCTGGATAGTGTTGATGCTTGTAGATGTCCTTCACTGTCTGTTCATTGAAGAGTTAGGTATTTATTGAAGTCTTCACTGTCTGGGCTTATTTGTAGCCATCCTTCTTGGGAAGGCTTTCCAGATATTTGAAAGGACTTGGGTATTTTGATTTAAGCTCTATCTGCTGTAGAGCATAACTGAAGCCCAATAATGTGGTGCTTGCAAACTCCTAGATGTACTGCCTTGATGGTCTTGGACAAGATCCAAGAGAATTCTCTGGATTACTAGGCAGACACTCTTGTTCTCTTCCCTTACTTTCTCCCAGACATACAGAGTCTCTTTCTCTGTCTCTGTTGTGAGCCGCCTAAATTTGGGGTGGATTGACACAAGTTCCCCTGCAGCCACCACCACTGTAACTGGGCTGGGTCAGACCTGAAGCCAGCACAGCACTCAGTCTTGCCCAAGGCCTTCTGTAACGACTTCCTGGATGCTGCCAGTGTTTTCTGAAGGCCCCAACTCTCTACCATCAGCAGGTGTCAAATCCAGCTAGGCCTGTGTTCTTCCCTTCAGAGTAGTGATGTCTCCCAGGTCCCATGTGGGTCCAGAAGTACCATCCAGGGGTCAGGAACTAGAGTAAAAAACCAAAAAAGTTTACCCAGTATTCTACTATATTTTCGCTGCATTCACACACAAACTACAAGATACAGTCCTTCTCACTCTTTCTCCCCTTTCCAAGGGCAGCAGAGTCTCACCCTGTAGCTTCCATGACCCCAGGCCACCAGAAGTACATCTAGACTACCATGGATGTTCCCTTAAGGCCCAGGGTCTCTTAAGTCAGCTACCAGTGAATGCTGCCTAGCCTGGTACTTACCCTTCAGGAAAGTGGGCTCCCTTCTGGCCAAGGGCAGGTCCAAAAATGCCATCCAAGAGTCACATCCTAGAATCAGGGACCCTCAAGAGCCTGCTTAGTTCTCTGTATTAGTTCATTTTCATACTGATGATAAAGACATACCTGAGACTGGGCAATTTACAAAAGAAAGAAGTTTATTGGAATTGCAGTTACATGTAGTTGGGGAGGCCTCACAATCATGGTGCATGGTAAAAGGCACATCTCACATGGAGGCAGACAAGAGAAGAGGGCTTGTGCAGGGAACTCCTCTTTTTAAAACCATCAGATCCCATAAGACGTATTTACTATCACAAGAATAGCACAGGAAAGACTTGCCCCTATGATTCAATAACCTTCCACCAGGTCCCTCCCACAACATGTGGGAATTTAAGATGAGATTTGGGTGACGACACAGCCAAACAATATCTTTCTGCACCTGGCCCCTCCCAAATCTCACATCCTCACATTTCGGAACCAATCATGCCTTCCCAACAGTCCCCCAAAGTCTTAACTCATTTCAGCATTAACTCAAAAGTCCACAGCTCAAAGTCTCACCTGAGACAAGGCAAGACCCTTTCACCTATGAGCCTATGAAATCAAAAGTAAGTTAGTTACTTCTTAGATACAGTGGGGCTACAGGCATTGGGTAAATACAGCCATTCCAAAAGGGAGAAATTGGCCCAAACAAAGGGGTTACATGCCCCATGCAAGTCCAAAATCCAGCAGGGCAGTCAGATCTTAAAGTTCCAAAATGATCTCCTTTGACTCCATGTCTCACATCCAGGTTATGCTGATGCAAGAGATGGGCTCCCATGGCCTTGGGCAGCTCTGCCCCTATGGTTTTGCAGGTTAAAGCCTCCTTCCTGGCTGCTTTCATGGGCTGGTGTTGAGTGTCTGAGGCTTTTCCAGGTGCACAGTGCAAACTGTAGGTGCATCTACCATTGTGGAGTCTGGAGGATGATGGCCCTCTTCTCATAGCTCCACTAGGCAGTGCCCCAGTAGGGACTCTCCACGGGGGCTCTGACCACGTATTTCCCTTCTGCACTGCCCTAGCAGAGGTTCCCTATGAGGTCCCCATCCCTTCAGCAAATTTCTGCCTGGGCATCCAGATGTTTCCATAAATCTTCTGAAATCTAGGTGGAGGTTCTGAAACCTCAATTCTTGACTTCTGTGCATCCTCAGGCTCAACACCACATGGAAGCTACTAAGGCTTGGGGCTTCCACCCTCTAAAGCAATAGCCAGAGCTGTACTTTGGCCCATTTTATTCATGGATATAGCTGCTGGGATGTAGGGCACCAAGTTTCTAGGCTGCACACAGCAGAGGGATCCTGGGCTGGGCCTGTGAAAACCATTTTTTTCCTCCTAAACCTCCAGGCCTGTGATGGGAGGGGCTGCCACAAAGGTCTCTGACATGCCCTGGAGACATTTTCCCCATCGTCTTGGTGATTAACATTCAGCTCCTCATTACTTATGCAAATTTCTGCAGCCAGCTTGAATTTCTCCTCAGAAAATGGATTTTATTTTCTATTGCATTGCCAGGCTGCAAATTTTCCAAACTTTTGTGCTCTGTTTCCCTTTTAAAACTGAACGCCTTTAATAGCACCCAAGTCACCTCTTGAATTCTTTGCTGCTTAAAAATTTACTCCACCCTAAATCATCTGTCTCAAGTTTAAAGTTCCACAAAACTCTAGGGCAGGGGCAAAATGCCACCAGTATCTTTGCTAAAATGTAACAAGAGTCACCTTTACTCCAGTTCTTTACAAGTTCCTCATCTCCATCTGAAACCACTTCAGCCTGGATTTCATTGTCCAAAACACTATCTACATTTTGGTCAAAGCCATTCAGCAAGTCTCTGGAAGTTCCAATCTTTCCCACATTTTCCTGTCTTCTTCTGAGCCCTCCACACTGTTCCTAACCTACCTGTTACCCAGTTCCAAAGTCACTTTCACATTTTCAGGTATCTTTTCAGCAGCACCCCACTCTACTGGTACAATTTACTATATTAGAAAACAGTAACTCTGTTTTCACACTGCTGATCAAGACATACCTGATGCTGGGCAATTTATAAAACAAAGAGGTTTATAGGACTTACAGTTCCACATGACTGGGAAGGTCTCACAATCATGGTGGAAAGTGAAAGGCATGTCTCATACAGCAGCAGACAAGAGAAGAGAACTTGTGTAGGGAAACTCCCCTTTTTAAAACCATCATATCTCATGAGACTTATTCACTATCACAAGAACAGCATGGGAAATACTTGCCCCCATGATTCAATTACCTCCCACTGTGTCCCTCCAAAAACATGTGAATTCAAGATGAGATTTGGGTGGGGTCATAGCCAAACCATATCAGTGCTTCTACCCCACTGTGGCTGTGCTGGCAGCTAAAGTGCAAGACAAAGTCCTGTTTACTTTTCCCTCTGCTTTTCTCAAGAAGGAAGAGTTTTGTCCTGTAGCCACTATAGCTGGTAATGTGCTGAGTCTCACCTGTAGCCAGCAAGTCTCAGAGACTCACCTAAGGCCCTTTATGTAGTACTCCGGTATTGCTGCTGGTTATTCAGGGACCAAGGGATCTTCAGTTAGCAGGTGATAAATGCTGCCAGGACTGGGTCCTTTCCTTCAAGGCAATGTGTTCCCTTCTAGCCCAGGGTATGTCTAAAAATGTTGTCTTGGAGGTAGGTCCTGGAAGGGGGGAATCTTAGAATTCTGACCAGTGCTCTATCCCACTTTGGCTGACCTGGTATTCTAGATGCAACACAAAGTAATCCCTACTCTTCCCTCCCCTCTCCTCAAGCAGAAGGAAGGGGTGTCTTTTGGAGCCATGAGCTGTGCAGGCTGGGGTTAGTGGAAGGGTAATGCCAGTCCTCCTTTGGCTGGCCTAACTGGTGTCTCAGTAGGTCATATGCCCCCAAGTCCACCATTTCTGGGTCTGGTTCAGCACTAGGGCTTGCCTAAGAGTTGCTTTTCTTATGGCCTACACTGCCTTTCAAGTTTACTTGGAGACACAGAATGCTGTAGCCTTCAGTGGCACGGCTTGCGGACACTCAAGTTCTCACCTGTGGGATCAATGATTGCCCTCTGACTAGGACTGGTTTAAATTATCCCTCCACAGGCTTGCATCAGCTGAGTTTGATCCTATTTTCCTTTCTGCTATAACAGGACAGCACTGAGTTCACTACCTCACAATTGCTGTGCTCTCCCTCCCTAATGCCCAGAGATACTCTGCATATCATGCCTCTGCTGGGAGTGGGCAAGGGTTTGACAGGGCTGATAGGTGCCATTGGTGATTCAGGACTGTTTTTTCTATCTCTTCAGAGTCTTTTCCAGTGCTATGAAGTTAAAACCAGGTACTATCAATGCTCACCGGATTTTTGGTTCCCATGAAGGTGTTTTTCTCTGCAGATAGTTGTTAACTTGGTGTTCTTGTGGGATGGATGACTGGTGGAGGTTTCTCTTCCACCATGTTGCTCCACCTCCCTCCATATTAGAATTTAAGCCATGCAAAAGCAGGTACATTAGTTTCCTGGGTGACTTAAAAGAAGAGAAAGTTGATTTCTCAGAGTTCTGCAGGACAGAAATCCAGAATCAAGGTGTGGTACAGTTGGTTTTCTCTGGAGGCTCTGAGGAACAGTTGGTTCCATGACTCTGCCATAGCTTCTGGGAGCTGCTGACAGTCTTTGGCATTCTTTGGTATGGCGTTTCATAAATGTAATCTCTGCCTTTGTCTTCACATTGATTGCTTTCTTCTATCTGTGTCTATGTATCTTCTCTTCTGTCTCTTAAAAGGACATTCTTAAGAAAGTCATAAATAATTAGATTTAGGGCTCATCCTAACCAGGATGATCTCATCTTGAAGTCCTTACCTTATTTACATCTTCAAAGACCCTTACTACAAATAGGTTACACACTTATTCAGGGTGGACTTACCTTTCACAGGTTCCAATTCAACTCACTACTGAAGGTAGAATTTTCCTGTTGTGTTCACTGCTGCATCCCAAGCACCTGGACCACAGCCTAGAATGTAGTAAATTCTCAGTAAATATGTGTTGAATAGAGGCACTGATGGCCTAAAACATGCCAGACACTGAACTAGGCACTGAGAGCACTGCAATTTAACTATTCCCTAAGTATAATCGATTTTTTCTTCTCAACTCACGTGTAAGTTCTTTGAGAGTAAAAATTCTGTCATGGTGTTTGTATATTTTGGATTTCTTTTTCTTTTTCTTTTCCTTTTTGAGACGGAGTCTCACTCTGTCACCCAGGCCAGAGTGCAGTGGCGTGATCTCGGCTCACTGCAAGCTCTGCCTCCCGGGTCCATGCCATTCTCCTGCCTCAGCCTCCTGAGTAACTGGGAATACGGGTGCCCACCACCATGCCCGGCTAATTTTGTTTTTGTATTTTTAGTAGAGACAGGTTTCACCATGTTAGCCAGGATGGTCTCGATCTCCTGACCTCGTGATCCACCGCCTCAGCCTCCCAAAGTGCTGGGATTACAGGCATGAGCCCTCGTGCCCAGTCATATTTTGGATTTCTTAAATCAATTTTGTGTACATAGCTGGTGATACACAAATAATAGATATATGAATGGATAAGGGATTTATTTGGGATCACTGTTGATTTGGTTTATCTTGCCTTGCAAGCATCCTGTTCATCCTTCCTTCCCTGCTTGGTTTCGTCTTTTTGGAAGATTCACTCTTGCCAAAAGAGGATGGCATTTTTATGTCCCAGAAAACTATTTTTTATTCAAGAGCATATTACAAAATCTTATATATAAATGCTATTATCAAGGTTTGGTGATGAAAGTTGTCACTAAAATAATCATATTATACTAACTTTAGCTGTATTATATTCATGCTTTCTGCTATTTATATGCCAAAAACTTGTAATAATTTAGATGAGCAAAATCAAAAATTAGAAAAAAAGAAGATAGATCAGAGCCTTTTACAAATGATTTATTCCTTTTCCCCCATAAATGTTTGATTAAAATGCCAAAGACCTTAATTTGTCTATTTTAATTCACATCAAAAAAGCATTTCCCAAATTGCCTATTTCCTGTGTGAGCTCCATAAATCAGGAAAAGTATTCAAGTCTTCCACTGTGAATGTTATATAGAACTGATAGAACAACCTCTCTTTTGTTATGTGGTACTCAACGCACTCACCATTTAGTTACTTAATTAAACAATAAATTTAGAGTCAAGGAATATGTTTAGAATGACGATTCACTCACATATTTTCAGAACAAAATTTAACATCCCACATTCTCCTGAACAAAATCTCACTGTTGAAAAAGAGGTAGGAAATGGTTTATTGAATTTGATGTCTGCTGTCTTATGTTCATTTATTTGCTTTCTAAGTTATTTTATGCCTGGAATATGCAATTAAAAGATCTTTTTGACCTTTATATACATTATAATTATAAAACGTATATTAAAATATACATTACAGTCCCTCTCTCTACACTAGTAGCAACCACTCCCACTCACTTACTTAAACTAGAACATCATATACCACATTTTCAGATGAAAACTTAGGTCCAGGAGAGTTAACTCTTTTGCTAGTGACTAAACACACACACACACACACACTCTGACACACATGCTAAGTTACTGATTTAATAGCAGAAAAATTGCATCTTTATACAGAAGTGAAATTATGTAAAAATGTCTATTCAATTCTACAATGACAACTATCATATATGAAGTGACTCTCTCATATACTAAACACTCGGTATTCAAAAACAAAACAACTAAGGAGTTTACTCAATTGAAAAAGATCTGTGAGGAAAAAAAAGAACCTATTATGGACTGACTGATTGGTTACCCAGGTCACAGGCCTGAGTTTTAGGAAAGTCTTATAGCTTCAAGAATGGCGTCCAGCTGCTTGCTTAGGTATGGGTGTCATTATTTTTAGCAAAAGAAACCTTTTCACCCTTGGTCACGTCAAAGTACAAAGAATTCCATAAATCAGTGCCAGGCTTGTTTTTAGTCCTAAATCTGACCATATATATATTTAGGTCATACAAATTTTATTGCCTTGTGTTCAGAGTAAGAATTTAGAACATTGGACTTTTAAAATGCAAAAAAAAAAAAAAAAAACAAAAAACAAACAAACAAAAAACCAAAACCAAAAATAAACACAAAACACTCTTTTTTGCTTTTCGCTATGTCCCAAAATTTCTTTTAGTTTGAGCAATGAAATTAGACTAGTCAGTTTAATTTTTATTGCTAGTCAGTTTCTCCTCTTAGTCCAAGGAGCAAGCCCAAGCTACAAAATTTCTACTGAAAACATTGTAAGAAGTGCTTAAAACCAGACTCTAAAAGGCATATAGAAAGAAACTTTGTTATCACAAGCTTTATAAATTTAAAAAAGACTAATTATGTTTTCCTTAATTCTGAAAGCATGCCCTTTTGTCATTGAGAAATATTTGAAATTCCTCAATAATCTTGGGTTCACAAATGGAAACATTTGGTTGTATTTGGTTCATAAGCTTACAGGGGCCTGTCTGCTTTTGTTTCTGTGTAATTAGAATGTACAGATTTGACATCAAATGTGCTATACTGTAGTTACAACAAAAAGAACTCAAAACAAATGTGCAAAAGGTTGGATGCAATTTAGACCATAATGTTATAGAAGGGGAGTGAGAAAAAATTAACAAGCATGTGAAATTCCTTGCATCTATAAAACAGATAAACACACTAAACAGCATTTAGGACTTGGCAATGATCTCATTCTGACCAATACAGAAGGCCTGGTTAAGAGAATCAGATCCCAAACTTCACATTAATGGTAATTATTTACCCTGTTCCCAGATCAATTTAGCTGGATGATTTCCAATTTGCATGTGACTATGTCCTGTCTAGTCATACAAAATTCATACTAAATTGATGGGCTATGAATTAATTGGTGAACAAAACTGAACTGACCAAATCATTTAGATATATATTAGGAGAATGTAACAAACAAACAAACAAACATATAAGGAAAAAATACTGAAAACTTTCTAAGTAAGTAGTTCATGTTTTAACCTTTCTCTAATCTCAAAGTTATTCATTATGTGGGCAAAATAAAGATTTATTTTCTCATTCAACATAGCTGTTCATAGCTGACACCCCTGTAACAATACACAAATTAACAAAAGAAAAAGATATAAATTAATTTAATATAAGTTTAACATGATGAGGTTCCTTTAGAAAGGAAGAGGCAAGGAAACAGAGGAACTGGTGTATTTTTATGCTAATTTTGATGAAGAAATAGATAATTATGAAGAAATATGAGGGGAGGACAAAAGTGATATGATCAAATGATAATAAACTAAGGGAAATTTAGCAAGGCCTATTTGTTCAGATTCTTTGTAGTATCTTTGTATATGATAAAGATATTCACTACTTAACTAAGATAATGAAAGAAGAGATTAATGTAGATTACAGGGACTGACAAAATAAGCATTGCCCAATGTAGAGGACTCACCTAGAAAAAGAAACTAGGCATTACAAAGAAGCAAAGAGGAACAGAGAGTAAAAAGTAAATTCTCCTAATTCTTTTGGTTATTTTGTGATATGTGTCTGACCATTTGATAGCATAGAGTTACATTGTCTTACATAAGTGAAAATGAAAGTGTAGTTATTTTATATTGATTTACATTATTATAAAATTTAAGAACTAAAATGAAAACAAGCAAACAAAAGAAAACAACAAAAAATATGTTCACTTCTTACCAATATAGTAAGGGTGCCTCTGGAATGAAAGTTTTTTTTTTTTTTGAGATGGAGTCTCACTCTGTCGCCCATGCTGGAGTGCAGTGGTGCTATCTCAGGTCACTGCAACCTCCGCCTCATGGGTTCAAGCAATTCTTCTGCCTCAGCCTTCCAAGTAGCTGAGACTACAGGCACATGCTACCACACCCAGCTAATTTTTGTATTTTTAGGAGAGATGGGGTTTCACCATATTGGTCGGGCTGGTCTCGAACCCCTGACATTGTGATCCACCCACCTCGGCCTCCCAAAGTGCTGGGATTACAGGTGTGAGCCACGGCATCCGGCGACCTTCAGGGAAGAAGGGTGAAGAGAATGTGAGAGTGCTCCTCCTGCTTCTGCTGTCTTCTCCTGTGCCAAGGTGCCTTATTTTGGGGTAACTTGTTCTGAAGCCCATCAGTTACATGTACAAATTATAGCTTTTTGCATAAAGCCCTAGAGACCCAACTTTTTACAAGAGCCAGTGTAAAAATTTATGTTATATGCAGAGAAAAGAGTGACAAAGAAAGCAGAAGAAAGGAAAAATTTTACTTTAAAAATATTTCTAAACTATTGAATGGTTTATTAACTCACATTGTAGTAAAAGCTATAATATTGAGACTATCCTTCAAGCAGATTTCTTAAGCAAAGTCCATTTTTTAACTAAAGATTTGAGAATTTAGCTCTGGAATTGAGAGGACAATTTGAGAAAAATGTTTTCTTGTGATATTTCAGGAGAAAATATGGGTCAGAAAAATTGGGGAACTGATATTCACAGTGAAAATTATCAACACTTCAATCTAGCACCCACATGTTATTTTTCTCAGATACCCACGTGTGTTCTTGTGAAAACTCTCCATTTCCTGAACAAAGTAAGAGTTGTGTTTATATTTCAATGCTTTATTCCTGCTTTATGTGATAAATGTATATGACATCATGGCTGGGTGTGTCACTATTTCAATACTTGATGACTGCCTGTAGTAACCGTGAGAATTTCATTCTTATGGAAGCCACATTGCCATCACTTTCCTAATACAGATGAGCCAGATGTGAGCAGGAAGGCATTTTCTGTAAGACTTCAGTATTAGATGTTTATATACTGAGAAATACAGAGAAAGGCAAATAAGTGGATTCTTAATTTTAACTTCAAAACTTAATACATTAGACCAGTTATCCTTGGGTAACTATATGTGTAAGTGGACATAGGATTTGAAAATGAAAAATAGACAAAAAGTAAATCAACAAAAAATTGTAAACATGGAAGAAGAAACTATTTTGGAAAATCAGAGCAATCATGGGAGGCAGTGTAGGCACCACACAAAGAAGACTTATGCCTCATATAGTATCAGAAACTCAATTAAGGCTAAAGTACAAATTTAAACAAAGTTCATTTAACTGGAATCTATCTTCTTTCTGGGCTTTTCCTTTTCAATTCTGGTCTCTTTTAACAAATTGCTTTTTGGAGCTGAACTGAGCCTATGTCATTATTCTCAACACACATGGTTATGGTGCCGTTCCAGGGTCCCATAATTATATCTAAGGGGATATAGGGGAAAATGCCCCAAGTTCTGGAAGCTATAGTTCTGCTGAAGAAATTTAACTGAAATCCTGCCTAAGATGTATTGAAAAGTAATTTCACCAGTGGGAAGCAGAAAACTGCATCTGTATTAATTAGACCAGGCTGATCTGAGGTAAGATATTCTCAGTACTAACTGATATAAACAACTTAAACATGCTGGCAGAATAACTTCAGATGAGAAAGAAAAGTCCAAAAGATGAATTTTTAAAAGTTTAACACTTGATTGGGATGAATCTAATTGTTCTGTTCTGTATCTTTTTGCTTTATTATTGAGATGGTTTTTAAAGCAATAACATCTAGTATTTTTCTCTGATTATAAGAACATTAATAATCATTTTGATACCTTACAATGAAAATAGAGAAAATTGCAAAGCAGAAAACTAACCACCCCACCCAAAAATTTATAACTTCAATATCTAGAGAAGAACACCGTTAGTATTTTCACGTTCAGTCTTCTTTCAAATATGATGTATTTCTATACTTTAATAAATTATTTGGGAAGTTTTATAACATGCTTTTTTACTGAACATATTTTGAACATTTTTCCATATCTTTAAGTGTTCTTATAAAATGTGATTTAAAAATAACCACATGCATTTACTCCTGTGAACCCAACAATTTATTTACTAAATCCATCATTGATGGGAGTTTTGGTTGTTCCATTGTTTCTTTTTTGCAATCATAAATAACATTCTTACTTAAAACTATTTATGTACATGTTAGGTTAAAGTCAGATTTCTGATTTAAGGTGTGTGTAATTTTAAAGACCTTTAAAAGGGGGCTAGTTTTCCAGAAATCTTGAATCAACTTAAGTCTACACCCGAATGGTATATACCTGTCTGTTTCTCCACCCTGATGGAAATATTGGATAATACCATATAAAGATCTTTTTTTAAAAGAAGTTTTGCTCATTTGGTAGGGAAATATGGCATTGTATAGCTGTTTTAATTTGCATTCCTTTTATGAGTAGAACAGTTTGAATATTTTTAAAATGTACTTGTTAATCATTTGCATTTTTTCTTTGCAAGTTCATATTTATTTGCCTAATTTCCTAATGAAATTTTTGCTTTCTTCTTTATTTACCTGCTTGAGATTTTGTCATACAATTGACAATATATATTCTTATTATTTTAATGTTTCTCTTACTTCTGCTTATGGTATTTTTTTGATGTTTGCAAGTTCATGTGTATATGTGTTAATGTAGTCAAAGCTATCAATGTTTTCCTTTATTTCTTCCTCTTCCTTTACATTTAGAAAGGTTTTTTCACCCAGTTCATCAAAAGATGAATAATTATTCATCCATATTTTACTTTAAAGCCTAATGGTTTTTAATATTTAATGCTCTTATCCGTCATGAATTTATTTTGACATGCGATGGGAAGTACAGGTCTAACTTTAATCCCAACTTTTTTTTTTTCCAAATAATTAACCTATTCTTGAAGCATAATTTACTGAATAATCAGCCCATTCCCTTCAGATCTTAAATGTCACTTCTTATCAGGTACTATAATATTAATTACATATACATAGATGTATGAAAATCTATTCTTATACTACTGCTACATTGCTTTAATTATTATGGTGTCATATATTTTCATATCTGGCAGTGAAAGTCCTTTCTTTTTATAATCCTCCAAAAATTTCTGAATCAGTTTTCCTATCTGAGTTTTCAGGTATATTTTAGAATCACTCTGTCAAGTTAAAAAAGAATTGAGTTGTAATCAATTTCTAAAATCAATTTAGAGATTGTGGTAGGCAGAATAATAACCACCCAAAGATGTTCGTGTCCTAATCCCTAGAACCTGTGCATTTGTTACCTTACGTGGCAAGAGGGATTTTGCTGCTGTGATTAAATTAAATATCCCACATCTTTTCCTGGATTATCTGGGTGAGCCAAATGTCATAGCAATTGTCACTCTTTCTTTATAAGAAAAGCAAATAGAGAAAGCAAGTGAAGGAATTCTCCTCTGGAGCCTCAAGAAAGAAAGAAGCCCACTAACACCTTGATATTTATGACCCATTTTGAAATTCTGATCTCCAGAACTCTTAAGAGAATACATTTGTGTTGCTTTCAGCCACAAAATTCACAGTGACCTGTTACAGCATAGAAAACAAATATAAAGGTAACTGACATTATTGCAATGCTGTTTTCTTTCAAGAATATGCCACAGCTTTGATTTATATCTTATTTTATGTCCTCAAGTCAAGGTTTTGTTTGTTTGCTTGTGTTTTGAGGCAGAGTCTCGCTATGTCGTCCAGGCTGGAGTGCAAAGCATGATCTTGGCTCACTGTAACCTCCACTCCCCGGGTTCAAGTGATTCTCCTGCCTCAGCTTCCTGAGTAGCCACCACACCCGGCTAATTGTTGAATGTTTAGTAGAGACACGGTTTCACCATGTTGGCCAGGCTGGTCTTGAACTCCTGACCTCAAGTGATCTGCCCAGCTTGGCCTCCCAAAATCCTGGGATTACAGGCATGAGTCACTGCACCTGACCTGCTTTAACATGAACATTCTATATTTCTTGTGAAGTTAGCTCTTAATAATTTAAGCACTACAGGTACTATTCTTAATGAGGTGTCTTATCATAAGTCGTCTTTATGGTACCGAGGAAAGTCATTGCTACCTTTATTAGTCTGTTTCTATTCCTCAATTGATTTATCTTTATTTGCATATTCTGATTTTCTGTTTTTCTTTTTAAAATTCCTGTTTTTTCTGGTTGCAGTGGCACATGCCTGTAGTCCCAGCTACTTGGGAGGCTGAGGCAGGAGGATCACTTGAGGCTAGGAGTTAGAGGTTGTCATGTTCCATGATTGTACCTCTGAATAGCCACTGTATTCTAACTTGGGCAACACAGCAAGACCCTGTCTCATAAAACAAACAAATAAAAATTCTTGTTTTTATTTGTATTAATTTCTTTCCTTAGGTTTGTTTCACTGTGTTTATTCTTGAGTTGAATGCCCACGATTTCCTCATTTAGTATTGAAAATAATGGGTGTTGTGATTTTCTTCTCACTGCTTTTGCCATGTCTTGTGTTTTGACCTGTAATTTCTTCAAAAGTTATTTTTAAGTATTCCTCAATAAATAATTTTGACACTTACTGAAGGCTTATTTAGATGAACTTTCTTTTTGTAGGTATTGTTTAAAATCTGTTTTACTTCTGTTTCTTTTGTGTGTGTTTTGTTTAACGGGGTATATATAATTTTAAATTTTTGAAAATGATTGAGGGTTGACCTGTGATCTAATACTTTATCCATTTTTATATCTATTACATGGGCCCTTCAGTAGATGATAATATTTCTAGTTTGAACAATATCAATTAAATTCGCTATGTTAAGCATGCACTAGAGTATTTCTGATTTATTTTTGTACCTATCTGTTGGTATATATTTGCCTCTCCTTTTTTTCACTTCCAACCTTGTAAGTCATGTTGTGTATGTAAACAGAGTATAACTGGACTTGTTTTTGACCAAATTTAATCATTTTCGAGGGTTAAAAAAATGAATTGAAAGAATTACAGATGAACTTGACCAGATGTATTTGAGAGATATTTTAGAAGGCAGAATTGACATGACCTGAACTCGAAAGAGAAGAACATCATTATATAGAGTAGGCAAACAGAAATTTTGCAGGGAATCTTAATGAACCTGTTTGAAGTGCCTGTATAACATGCTGATTGAGCATATCTAGTAGGCATTAGATAAAAATATTTTGAGCTCCAGCATGTGATAAAAGCTACAGCTTTATTGACAAAAAGACAGAATTTTTCCTTTTAATTGAAATTGGAGTAAACACGCTTGCTATTTGAGGAGTGGAAGCAGTAGATTGAAGATAAAAAGAAAAGAGGGATTAATTAATAGACGATAATCCTGGATAATGAGAAGGACAGTGGATCAAAAACAGAGGTAGAAGTCTTTGTCTCAGAGAGGAGAAGCGACTTTTTCAGAATGGAAGAGGATTAGCATGAAAATAAATAATTTTTTAAGTAGGAGACTGAAAGAAGAAAAAGAGAGGTGGCTTATTCCTGATGATTTGTTTAAGTCCTGAAAGTTATGGTGGGATCTCTGCTGATTATTGCTGCTTACACGCTGTGAAAGAAAATCTGTATCTGGTCATTTGAGATATTTGGGGTGTGCATTGGTGGCTTGCTCTCCCTTGCCTGATGTCTTTCATTTCATAGGTGATATTTTTGTGCTAATTTCCTGGTTCTTAGGTGTGGTATGGGGAGGTCTCTATGAAGCTTCTATTTTGTGAAAGCAGAAGAAGCAATGGCAGTTGATGAGGGACAGAGGTGGAGTGCTGTTAAGATAGTGATCTTTTGTAATAAAATTAAAAAGAGAGAGAGAGAGTTTGGAGAGGGGACAGGAGATTTTGAGCACCCTCTAGCTAGGTCAGCATGGCTTGGAGGGCCAGGATTGTAATATTAGGAGGGCCAGGATTATAATATTATCTCCACAAATATGCAGAAGTCTGGGGACAGGAGCATGCACATCAGATCAGTGACTTTATTTATATATGGTCACTGGTAGAGAAAGTATGGCAGCACTTTCCCCAACAGATGAATGGATAAAGAAAATGTGGTGTATATACACAATGGATTACTATTCTGCCTTCAAAAACAGGGAAATCTTGTCATTTCCAACAACATGGGTGAACCTGGAGGACGTTAAGTGAAACAATTCAGGCCAAGAAGAAGACAAATACCACATGAACTCACTTATATGTGGAATCTAAAAAAGTCAAACTCATGGAATAGAATGGTGGTTACCACGGAGAGGGAGTGGGAAGAGATTGGGAAGATGTAGGTCAAAGGATAAAAAATTTCAGTTATACAGTAGGAAAAAAAATTCAGGAGATCTATTGTACAACATGATACTTGATAACTATGTATTGTATACCTGAAGCAATGTATTACATGCTTGAAAATTGCTAAGAGATTATATTTTTAAGGGTTCTTACCACACACAAAAAGTATGTGGTAATGCTTACGTTAATAAGCTTGCTTTAGCCTTTCGGTCATATGTGTATATATATACGTTATAACATCATGTTGTACACAATAAATATACACGATATTTACTTGTCAATTATAAACATAATGAAAAGAAAATAACCTACATAACAGAAGTACTCCTGACACACATATCATTCCAGAGTACATTCCCTCCAAAAGCAGTTACTATTCTGATATCTACCGTCATGAAAGATCAGTGTGTGTGTGACTTATTTTACTTAACATTATGTTGTAGAATTCATCTTTATTGCATGTAGCAACAGGCCAGCCTTACCTATTGCTGTAGGGTCCATTTATTGAAAAGAACACCCTTTCCCCCATTGCACTGCAATGTAATCTTTGTCATGATTCAAATCATTCTAAGTGTGACTCTGCTTCTGAATCTATGTTGCCTTTCTTTGGTGTATTAGTCTATTAGAACATCACTGTGATTACTGTGGCTTTTGGTAAGTCTGGAAAGTCCTCTAGCTTCACTTTCCTTATTCAATATTATCTTGCCTATTTTTGGTCCTTCGCATTTCTATTATATGTTGTTAGAAAAGTCAAATGCCAACCGAAGGAAAAAAACTACTTGCATTTTTACTGTACTTTCAGTGAATATATGAGTCAATCTGGGGAGAATTAACCTGTATATAGTATGGGGTTTTCTAATCCATGAACATGGTATATCTTTCTTTGTTTTATTTATTTCAATAATGCCTTATAGATTATTGTGTAGACACTGCAAATTTTTGAGAGATTTCTTTTTTTGGATTTACTATTTTAGATAGTATTTTTTAAAAAATTAATCGTCTGATTATTTGTTGTGATTTTAGAAAATGCAATTTTTTATATTGAGTTTTTAATCCATAAGGCTTGCTAAATTTCTTATTAACTCTAATGGTTTTTCACTAGATTTGGTTTTGAATGTTCTAGATATAAAATCATGTTATCTTAAAAATGGAGTTTTTAGTTTCCCCCAAAGTTTATGCATTTTACTTACTTGTAATTCTTAATTTCATTGGTTAACACTACCAGTAGGATGTTGTATAGAAGTGGTAATAAGGCACTCTTATGTTAATTTGAATCTCAGGAGGAAAGCTTTCTATATTCCACCATTAAATATAAATGTGCTGAAATATTTTGTGGATACTTTATCAGAATGAGAAAGTTTCCTTTTATTTTTAGTTTACTAAGTTTTATTGTGAAAAGATACATTTATAAAAGGTATTTTCTAATTCTAATGAGATGATTATATGAGTTTTCATCTTTATTCTGTTACTGATGGTAAATTACAATCGAATTTAAATATTAGACCAACTCTACATTCCTAAAATAGTCACACTGCTTTGTATGTATTATCCTTTTTATATATTGCTGCATGAAGGTGCTAATATCTAGTATATGCTTTTTCATCTATGTTTTTTGAGAGATTTCCTATAGCCTTTCTTCCTTGAATGTCTTTGTCAAATATTTATATAAATATTTTGTTAAACTCATAAAAATGTTGGAAAGCTTGTCCTTTTTCTCCGAACTCTGGATGTTTATATGAAAGTAGTATTTTTTTATTTTGACTCTAGAAATTTTTTTGGAAGGTGAGAGATTTAAAATTTCAAATTCTATTTCTTCCTGTGTTGTTTATGTTAGGTTGTGTTTTACTAGGAATTAAGCCATTTCATTAATGGTATAAAATTGTTCATAAAACCTAATTTTGTCTTTTTAGTACGTGTGAGTTCCACAGTGATAGTTTTAGTTCCTACTATTAGCATTTTTTAATCCATTCTGTTAGAGATTTCCTAATTTTTATTAGTTTTTTAAATCTACTTTTAAGTTTGTTGATTTTGTTTATTGAATGCTTGTTTTTGTAATTTTATTAATCTAGGTATTAATCTTTATACTTATTTTGGGTTTAACTTGATGTTTGCTTGTTTTTTAAATTTAAATTTCCAAAGATGGACATTTCAATTGTGGAGTTTTAGCCTTTTGTCTCATACACATTTAAGACTATGTTTCTCTCTAAGCACTATTTTAGTTGCATTCCAAAAATTTTGATAGATACTATGTACATTAACATTCAGGTCTCAATATTTCTAATTCCTGTGATCTTTCAGGTTTTTGGCCCACGGTTTATTTCTAAATGATGTATGTGTAGTGTGTGTCTGTGTGTGTGTGTGTATACGCGCACGCGCATGGGGAGGTGGGGGTGTTTCTTGTTACCTTTTCTATTCTGTTTTGATGTCTAACTGAATTCCACTGTTGTCAAAACACCCTATGAACACATTCAGTTTTTAAAATATTGATATTGAAGCTTGCTTTAACATTTCAGCATATATGGTCATTTGATAAAAATACATCTTTTCTAATGTTGTTCACAGTGTTCTATACATAAAAATTAGAACATTTTATATGGTTTTGCTTAGATCCTCTATATCCTTTTTGATTATTGTTCTGGTTTTTTCTGCTTATTAAAAGCAAGAAGTTAAAGGCCCCACTTTGATTTAACATTTGTCTCTTGCTTTTTAGTTACATATTTTAATAATGGTTGGGCAAACAGATATATAATTTTTATATCATCTGGCATATTGACTCTTACTATAGTATGTTACTTTTGGTTATAGTTATGCTTCTTACCTATTTTGTCTGGTATTCATATAGCAACACTAGCTTTATTTTGGATAGTGCTTGTATGGTGCTTCTTTGTCCATCCTTTTTCCTTCAAAATTTCTGTGTAGACCCATAGACCAATGGAAAAGAATGGAGAACCTAGAAATAAAGCTGCACACCTACAGCCATATGATCTTTGAGAAAATTGACAAAAGTAAGCAATAGAGAAAGGATTCTCTATTCAATAGAGGGAAGGGATAGCTGGCTAGCCATACGCATAAGAATGAAACTGGACCCCTCTTTTACCATACCCAAAATTTAACCCAAGATAGAGTAAAGACTTAAATGTAGGACCTCAAACTATAAGAATCTTAGAAGAAAACCCAGGAAATTCCATTCTGGACATCGCCTTTGGGAAATAATTTATGACAGTCCTCAAAAGCAACTGCAACAAAAACAAAAATTGACAAGTGGGACCTAATTAAACTAAACAGCTTCTGCAAAACAAAATAAACTATCGACAGAGTAAGCAGACAATCTACAGAATGGGAGAAAACATTCATAAATTATTCATGTGAAAAGGTCTAATATGCAGAATCTATAAGGAACTTAAACAATCTAACAAATAAAAACCAAACAACCCATTTAAAAAGTAGGCAAAACATATGAACAGATATTTCTCAAAGGAAGACACAGAAGTGCCCAACAAACATATAAAAAATGCTCCATATCACTAAACATCAGAGAAATGCAAATCAAAACCACACCTCACACCAGTCAGAATAGCTATCAGGAAAAAGTCATAAAGCAACAGATGCCGGCAAGGCTGTGGAGAAAATGGAACACTTATATGTTAGTGGGAATATAAATTAGTTTAGCCACTGTGGAAATCAGTTTGAAGATTTCTCAAAGCATTTAAAAGAGAACTACCATCAACTTAGCAATCCCATTACTGGGTATACATCCAAAAGAAAAGAAATTGTTGTACTAAAAAGACACATGGACCTGTATGTTCACTGCAGTACTGTTTATAATAATCAAGACATGGAATCAACCTTGATGCCTATCAACGGTGAATTGGATAAAGAAAATGTGGTACATATACACCATGGAATTCTATGCAGCCATAACAAAGTATAAAATTATGTCTTTTGCAGTGGTATGGATACAGCTGGAGGTCATCATTCTGAGCAAATTAACACAGGAACAGAATGCCAAGTACTGCATATTATCACTTATAAGTGGGAGCTAAGCTCTGGGTACACATGGACATAAAGATGGAAAGAACAGACACTGGGAACTACTAGGGTGAGGAGAGAGGGAAAGGAGAAAGGACTAAAAAACTACCTGTTGGCTACTATGCTCTCTACTAGGCGGTGGGATCATTTATACCCCAAACCTCAGTGTCACACAATAAACTCACGTAACAAACCTGCACACGTAACCCCTGAATCTAAAATAAAAGTTAAAATTATTAAAAATAATTCTGTGTCCATGTATTATTTAAATGTGTTTATTATAAGTGGCATATATATTGATTTTATTTTTTTGAACATGTCTATCTTAGTCATTTAATTGGAATATTGTAATGTTTTACCTTTAGTATAAGCACTAGTGTATTTCTGATATACTGCTGAATTCAATTTGCTAATTTTTAAGTTATACCTGTAATATTAGATTGTAATTTTCTTTTACTGTAATGACTTTCTCAGGATGTTTCTGGTTTCATAAACTGCATTGGGATGCTCCCTTCTCGTCTATATTCTAGGAAAATTTGTGTAGAATTAACATTATTTCCTTCTAACATATTTGGTAGAATTTTCTAGTGATGCCATTAGTGCCTGGAGTTTTCTTACTTGGAAGATTTTAACTATGATTAATGTCATTTATCAATAGAAATATATGCTGTTTATCTGTTTATTTTTGTATAAGCTTTGGGAGTTTGTATCTTTCAGGCAATTGGTTTATCTCATTTATGTTGTTGAATTTTGGGGCATACTATTTTTCATAATAGTCTTATTATCCTACTCATGGCTGAAAAGTCTTTAATGATATTCTCCCTTTCATTGCTGGCATTGGTAAGTCTGTCTACTTTTGTGTGTGTGGTGTGTGTGCCATTTTGACTAGTGGTTTATAAATTTTTAAAATTCTTTTCAAGTAACCAGGTTTGGTTGTCTTGATTTTTCTTTAATTCTTCTTATTAATTTACTTGATTTTTGCCGTACTTTTATTTTTTTTTCCTGCTCACTTTGGGTTTTAGTTGTTCCTCTTTTTCTGGTTTCTTCAGATGAAAGCTTAGAAAATTGATTTGAGATACTTCTTCTCTAATATATGCATTTATTGATATAAAATTTCTTTTAAGCTCTGTTTTAGCTACATCCTACAATTTTGCTATATTGATTCATTTTCCTTCAATTCAAAATATTTTCTAATTTCTTCAGTGATTTCCTCTTTCACCCATATATTATTTAGAATTGTATTTTTTATTTTCAAAATATTCAGGTATTTTCCAGATATCATTCTGTTACTGATTTCTTGTTTGATTCCCTTAGGGTGAAAAAATGGCATCATCTTAGTCATTCTAAAATTGTTAAGGTTTGTATTATGGTCCAGAAAATGGTCCAGCTTGTGAAAGCTCCAATTGTGCTTAGAAAGAATATATACTCTGCTATTTTCATGTGGGGTGTCCCATAAATATCAATGGGATCAAGTTGGTTGATAATATTGCTCAGGACTTCTGAATCCTTATTGATTTTACGTCTACTTGTTGTATTGATTACTTAGAGAGGAATGTTGAAATATCCAATTATAAATTTGAATTTTCTATTTTTGCTTATTTTCTCTTGGTTTTGTTTCATATATTTTTGAGCTCTTATTAATACTTGTACATGCAAAATTAGTATTAATAAGATTATTGATTAATGGAACATTTTTATCATTATATACTTTCCTTCTTTATCTTAATGATTTTCCACATTCTAAAATCTTATGGCTTCGTTATTGCTGAGCAGTAGTAAAAGTGTTGAGACTCCACTTTGAGTCCTCTGATGCCACCCCAGCTATCAGGTCAACAACTGTCAACAAAGAGATGGCATAAATGTTCGAATTATTAGACAAGGAATTTAAAACCACCAAGATAAAATTTTTTTCAATGAGCAGTTATAAACTTGCTTGAAACAAACAAACAATAAATAGAAAGTCTCAGTAAACAAATAGAAGATTATAAAGAACTACGCATATTTTTGAACTGAAAGTATGCAAAATCCAAAATAAAAGCCTTAGGGAATGGGTTCAACAACAGAATAGAGAAAAAATAAGAAAGAATCATTCAACTTGAAGATAGAACAATAGAAATTATCTGAACAATGAAAAGAAAATAGACTGAAGAAAATAAGCAGAGTTGTAGTGACCTGTGGGACTGTAATAAGTGATCTAACATTTGTGTCATCAAAGTTTCAGAAGGAAAGAAAAAAGAAGGTGGTCCTCTGAGTGTGTTCAATGAAATAATGGCAGAAAAATTTCCAAATTTGGGGGGAAAAAAAAAACTAGAGATTTAAGAATCTCAATGAAAAATCGACAGGATGAACCTAAAGTAATTTATGCTGAAACACCTCATTGTCAACCTTCAGAAAACTAAAGACAAGGAGAAAATATATAAAGCAGCCAGAGAGAGATAAATGACATCTTAAGGGGAAAACAGTAGATTTCTTATTAGAAATCATGGAGGCCAAAAGGAAGTGGCACAGCATTAAAAGACAGTAAAAGAAAACAAGTGTCAAACTAAAATTCCACATCTAGCAAAAATATTTTTCAGTCATGTATCAAATCAAGACATTCTCAGATGAAGAAAAAATTAATTTGTTGCAAGGAGACCTACCTTAAAAAAATGCCTAAAGGAAGTTCCCTAAACGGAAAGAAAATTATAAAAGAAGAAAGGAATGAACATGATTAAAAAAAAATGAGTAAATGTAATAAACTGTCCTATTTTTCCTTAAATTTTTAAAGTTATATTTTGACTATTGAAGATAAAATTTTAAGTGTCTGGCTTTCCATATATGTAGAGAAAATATTTAGGACAACTATACTAATATTATAAATCAGAGAGAGAGGTTTCTAAACTTCACTCTAACTGATAAATTGCTGATGCCAGTAGACTTTGATAAGTAATATCTGTATAATGTAATGCCTAAAACAATCACTGAAAAGCTACACAAAATAGTACACTCAAACCACCCTAGATTAATCAAATGGAATTCGAAAAATGTTCAAGTAACGTGTAGAGAGGCAAGAATAAGAAAATCGATATGAAAAAGAGAATGAACAAACAGAAAACCAAAAGTAAATGGCAGATTTATGTTTCTACATTCTCATCTTGTTACTGGAAAGGAGTCCCAGTCCAGACCCCAAAAGAAGACTCTTGGATCTTGTGCAAGAAAGAATTTGGGTTGAGTTCATAAAGTGAAGGCAAGTTTATTAAGAAAGTAAATGAATAAAGAATGGCTACTTCATAGGCAGAGCAGCAGCCTGAGCTGCTAGTTGGCCACTTTTATGGTTATTTCTTGAATACATGCTAAACAACAGGTGGATTCTTCATGAGTTTACTGGGAAAGGGGTGGACATTTCCCAGAACTGAGGGTTCCTCCTCTTTTTAAACCATAAAGGATAACTTCCTGATGTTGCCATGGCATTTGTAAACTGGCATGGCACTGGTGGAAGTGTCTTTTAGCATGCTAATGCATTATAATTAGCATATAAGGAGCAGTGAGGATGACCAGAGGTCACTCTTGTTGCCATCTTGGTTTGGTGGACTTTGGCCAGCTTGTATACTGCAGGCTGTTTTATCAGCAAGGTCTTTATGACCTGTATCTCCTGCTGACCTCCTATCTCTTCCTGTGACTTAGAATGCCTAACCTCCTGGGAATGCAGCCCAGTAGGTTTCAACCTCATTTTACCTAGCCCCTGTTCAAGATGGAATTGCTCTGGTTCAAATGCTTCTGAAAATCTCATTATTGTAAATGGTCTAAATACACCAATTAAAAGACATTTATGAAACAGTGGATAGGAAAACATGACACAACTCTATTCTGTATACAATAAATTCACTTAAATATATTTATATTTAGAAGAGCAAAAATGTAAACTTCAAATCAAAGACTCTTATTAGAAAAACATTCCATAATTATAAACGTGTCTATACAGTAAGAAGATGTAATAATTCTGAATGTATATGTGTCATATCAACAGCAGTTTCAAAATTCATGAAGCCCAAACTGATAAAACTTAAATGAGAAATACGTAAATCCACAATTATAGGTGGACACTTCAATACCCCCTTTTCAACAATTGACATAAAAACTAGACTAAAAATTGGCAAGGCTATAGAAAAAACTCAACAGTATCATCAACCAACAGAAACAAATAAAATTTTGTTGACTATTCCCCTAAACAGCAGAATACACATTTTTTACAGACTCTCATAGAACATATATCAAGGTAATTCATATGGTAGGCCATAAAACAAGCCTCAACAAATATACAAGAATTGAAAACATACAGTGTGTTGTCTGACCACAATGAAATAAAAATAGAAATCGATAATAACAACCACCAAAAAGTTTTCCCAACATTTGAAAAATAGATCATATGTTTTTAAGTAATCCATGAATCAAAGAGAAAGTCTGGGGACATTTTAAAAAATGCAGTAAACTAAATGAAAACAAAAACATAACATTTCAAGATTTGTGAAATGAAGCTAAAGTAGTGCTGGAAAGAAAATTTGTAGCATTTAGTGCTTACATTAGAAAAGAGGACAAAGAGCCTGGGCAACATGGCAAAACCCCATCTCTACTAAAAAAACAAAAAAATTAGCTGGGCAGCCTGGGTGACAGAGCAAGACCCTGCCTTAAAAGAAAAGAGGAAAAGTATCAAGTAGATGATATAAGCTACTGTCTCAAGAATCTAAAAACAGGGGAGCAACCTAAACCCAAAATAAGTGAAGGAAGAAAATTATAAAGAGAAGAGGTCAATGATATTGAAAATAGAAAATGATAGAGAAAAGAATTAAACACAAAAGGCTAGTTTCTGAAACAACCAATAAAAGTGACAAAGAAAATACAGAGAAGACATTAATTACCATGCAGTATAAAATATTGAGATAACACAAGAATTATAGGATAATAAGAATTATAATAGAATCAAATATTATAAGGGAATACTATAATTCTATATATATAAATTGAACACATTAGAGAAAATATATATAATAATAATAAAGGAAATGTCCTTGAAAACTACACATTACCACAACTCATTCAATATAAAATAGTTAATTTGAATAATCTTATAACAACTATACTGCCTATAATTTTGAGGGAATTATAATTAAAAACTTTCCAAAAAAATCCAGATCCAGATACCTTCAGTAAAAAATTATACCAAAAGCTAAAGGAAGAATTAACACCAATTTTACATAAGCTCTTCCAGAAAATGAAAGAGGAAGGAACACATCCCAGTTCATTCTATGAAGTCACTATCTCAAGCCAAACAAAATCAGTATAAAGAAGAAAACTACAGAACAAAATCCTTCATGTATAGAGATACAAAAATTATTTACAAGCTATTAGCAAAAAGAATTAAGCAATATATAAAAATATTTATATACTATGACTCGAATAGCAAAAACAATTCTTAAGAATAAAATGGGAGAAATCTCTTAGCCCAATTTCAATCATTTGTAGATATAATAATCAAGACTATGTGTTATTAAGTTACAGAAAGTAATGAAACAGAACTGAGATCTTAGAAACAGTACCATACAATATGGCCAAATTAATTGAACATAAGTGTAAAAGGAATTTAATGGAGGAAGAATAACATTTTCAACACACAGCACTGAAGCGATTGAATAAACATAGGCAAAATAAGAAAAAAGAAAACTTAACTAAATGTCATACCTTATGGAAAAGTTAACTCAAAGTTGATCATAGATTTAAATGGTTAAATAATTTAGCTTTAAATTTTAAATAATTTAAAAGCTTTCATAAGTTTATAATTTATTACATCTTTTATTTTGAAAGAAATATTAGCTGGATATAGAATTACAGATTGGTAGTCATTTTCTTTCAGTATTTTAAGCATGTTTTTCAAGTGTGTTCCATCTTCAGTTGTGTCATTTGAGAAGCCATGTTAAAAATGCTCCTTTGCAGGTAAATGTGCTCTTTTCCCCTTTACGTACTTTTAAGATTGCATGTTCTTTTGTTTTCACTAGGTTTTGAATGTTTTTACTAGGTATGATTTAATTTTTGTTTACTCTGCTAGGGGTTTTGTTGTTCTTGAATCTGACTTATTTCATTAGTTTTGGAAAAGTCTTGGCCAATATTTTAAAATACTACTTTAGCCACAATCTCTCTTTTCTTTCTTTCTGAAAAACCAGTTACACATATGTACGTGTTTTTGTTACCTCCTTTATGTTATTTTCTGCATATATAATTTTCTTTTATATCCATGTCATAGTCCTTGTATTTTCTACTCAGTTATTTGCAACCTGACTAATCCTCTTTTTATGTCTCCAATCTGGGTTTATACCCATCTACTGAGTCCTGCATTTCAGTTCTTCTCTTTTTAAGTTCTAAATTTTACTTGATATTTTGTTATAGATTCTATTTCTCAGGTGAAAATTTTCACTTTATCATTTAAAAACATACCAATAGCAGTTATTTAAACATTCATCTTAGGCAATTCCTACATCTGGGTTGCCCGTGTGTGTGTTGCTAACATTTTTTGTTATGGTGGTTTTGGTTTTGGATTTAAAAAATCGAGTCCTTTTCCATTGTGTGGCAGGTAATTTTTGAATAGTTGCTGGATATTGTGTATTAAACATTATAGAGACTCTAGAAGATGTTATTTATGTTCCTTCAGAGAATCAACTAGAGTAGGATAGCTGTGGCGGGAAATTAGGGTAGCATAGATCACTACAAGCCAATCAGAGACTGAGCTGATTTAAGATGGGGGTTTCAGTCCTTGATACTTTGTTATAGATGCTATTTCTCAGGGGAAAATCGGGATGATTTACCTAGAGTTTATCCCCACTCCTAGGATTTTCCATTCAGGGTGCCTAACTGAGAGTCTTAATTACTTACCAGAATCCCTCCCTTCTGCATGCCCCTAACTACAGGTTTTGTTTTTGTTTTTGTTTTTCCAGTACTATGAAACTACAAAAATTCTACATTTTTTTTTATTATAGTTCAAGTTCTAGGGTACATGTGCACAACATGCAGTTTTGATACATAGGTATACATGTGTCATGTTCGTTTGCTGCACTCATCAACTCATCATTTACATTAGGTATTTATCCTAATGCTATCCCTCCCCCAGGTCCCCACTGCACAACAGGCCCCAGTGTGTGATGTTCCCCTCCCTGTGTGCAATTGTTCTCATTCTTCAGTTCCCACCTAGGGTGAGAACATGCGGTGTTTGGTTTTCTGTTCTTGTGATAGTTTGCTGAGAGTGATGGTTTCTAGCTTCAAAAGCCAAAATAGACAAATGAGATCTAATTAAACTAAAGAGCTTCTGCACAGCAAAAGAAACTACCATCAGAGTGAACAGGCGACCTACAGAATGGGAGAAAAATTTTGCAATCTACCTATCTGGCAAAGGGCTAATATACAGAATTTACAAAGAACTCAAACAAATTTACAAGAAAAAAAAATAAACAACCCCATCAAAAAGTGGGCAAAGGATATGAACAGACACTTCTCAAAAGAAGACATTCATGCAGCCAACAGACACATGAAAAAATGCTCATCATCACTGGTCATCAGAGAAATGCAAATCAAAACCACAATGAGATACCATCTCATGCCAGTTAGAATGGCGATCATTAAAAAGTCAGGAAACAACAGATGCTGGAGAGGATGTGGAGAAATAGGAACGCTTTTACACTGTTGGTGGGAGTGTAAATTAGTTCAACCGTTGTGGAAGACAGTGTGGCAATTCCTCAAGGATCTAGAACTAGAAATACCATTTGACACAGCCATCCCATTACTGGGTATATGCCCAAAGGATTATAAATCATGCTGCCATAAAGACACATGCACATGTGTGTTTATTGCAGCACTATTCACAATAGCAAAGACTTGGAACCGACCCAAATGTCCATCAATGATAGACTGGATTAAGAAAATGTTGCACATATACACCATGGAAATTCTACATTTTTAAAAGATGCTTTCTGCTTGGCTTGTTACCTTTTGAGCTGTGAAACTTAGGAATTTGGCAAACTTTTTACTATGTAAATAATTGCCAGAAGTCAGATTAATGTCTCTGAACTTCACTTTTCTTACAGATCTTGGTTCCTCATGTCTTGACTGCTTTGGGTTTTGTGAACTCTGATTTTTGTCTTTCTAGCTTCATGACATTATTTTCAGCTCTAGTGGTTTCTTCTAGCAACCTTCTTTTGTGGATTCTTGTCCTCTCATTCTACTCCTTTCAAGAATTGCTATATGCCCCAAGAAGAAGAGAGGTATACAGATTATTGGAGTCACCTCAGTTAACATTACTTATTTATGATATTTTGGCCTTTCAAATCTTGGCTGCCTTGGAAACTCTGAAATATCTGAATTGTATTTTTTTTTAAATCTTAGTGGGAACATCAGTCTGCTAAAACTATTTCATCATAACTGGAAGCAGAAGTTAGGCACATTTTCTTAGGGCAATCTACCTACCTATAGCCAAATATTGAGTCATTAAGAGCTAGGATGTGTCAGATTTTGATGTTGCAAATCCTTTAGTTAATAAGTATTCATTAGGTACTTACTGAATGCTCAGCACTGTGATGTTATAGACTCTGTAACTAATAGAAAATAATGTCAAATATAGTTCCCAATGTTTAGAATGTTACATGTAGCAGGAAATATAAAACAGGAAGGAAGTTGGAGATTAAATATTAGAACTATGAAGCATTACCTGCTAACTAAAAAGGGAAAAGTGAGGTTTTTCAAAGAATAGTTTTCTCAGCCATCACCTTAAACATGATCTAAATTAGCATCATTATTAGTCAAAAAGTCTAAAATTATGTGACTCCTCATATGATCTATAGGTGACAGCATTACCTAGAAGATTTGTTTGCCAAAAGTATTTAAGAAGAATTTAATCATACCTTTTGAGTTATTTTTTCCTTTTACAGAAAATTCAAGGTGTAGATAAACTTTAAATTATAGCATGAGGTACCAGTCAGACAGACTCGTGTTGTGGGATATTATTAAGAACTCATGGTTGAGTATCTTCAAAAAGATTTTAAAAAGTGAGTGGATGTTTCTGACCAAAGAGTGGGAAAAAGACCTAAAGACGGAAAGACACATAGCAATCAATCCCTAAATGCAAAACGTGATGTTAATTGGATTCTCTGGTTCAATAAAGCCAGCTATCTAACTGCTATTTGGGACAACTGTGCAAATTTTAATACAGACTCTATTTTAGATTATAGAATCATTTATTATTATTGTTATTATTATTTTGAGACAGAGTCTCATTCTGTCACCCAGGCTGGAGTACAGTGGCACAATCTTGGCTCACTGCAATCTCTGCCTCCCAGGGTTAAGCAAGCCTTCCGAATAGCTGGGACTACAGACACGCACCACCACGCCCGGCCCAGCTCATTTTTTTTTGTTTTGTTTTGTTTTGCTTTTTGTTTTTTGAGATGGGATTTCACCACATTGGCCAGGCTGGTCTGGAACTCCTGACTTCAAATGATGCACCCACTTCAGCCTCCCAAAGTGCTGGGATTACAGGTGTGAGCTACCGCACCAACCTATAGAATCATTTTTAATTTTCGTAGGTATGCCAGTGGTATTGGGACCATGTAGCAAAATATCTTTATTTTTAGGAAATGTATGCTGATGCACTTAGTGGTGAAGTATCATCATCTCCACAGCTTATTTGGAAATAGTTTAGCAAAAAATGAAAGATAAAAAAATATGTCAATTGTTGAATTCGGTGTTATATGTATTCAGTAGCATATACGGATAGTTTCTAAACTATTAATTCCCATTTTCTGTATGTTTAAAAATTATAAGAAAAAGTTGGAACATACTTTAATGTTGTATACTGACCAGTTAATTAAAGGGAGCTGTCAATGTGAGCTGAACTCCTCAGTGAAGACTTCATTGAGGATTTGGGGGCATGGGTTGGACTTTCAAAACTAGGTCAAAGTTAGATAGATGAAATAAAACAGAAAGGTCATGCCTGAAGGGGAAGAAATATAAACAAGAGCCAAGAGATTAAGATAAAAATGACATGTCACTTTCACTTGCCTCACTTTACGGTTACTCCTGGGAGCTCTTTCCTAAGGGTGGTAAAGCTGACTCTCTGAACAGAATCATACATAAAGATGTATGATTATGTTATAGTAGTATCAGTTTTCCCTAAACAAGAGGCTCCATGTTCAGTGGGAAAATTTTGGAGAAGTGTGTTTAAATGTCTTACTTTAAGTACTATGAGTCATTATACTCTTTGTCAGTTCTTTCATCAAAGTTTCCATTTTAAGGATCACTGCACTACTCCATTCGGAAGTATGTTTCTCATTTATAGAGTGACATGTGAAAATTACATTGCCTATATGATCATGATTGTCTTGTGATGTCCTGCAAATATTTAAGCATCAGAATGCTACTAATTGGTTAATATAATCAAAGCCTCCAGTTATGACCTCAGGGTCTGCTGTCGTACTAAAATAAATTTCATAGTGAAACTTATGTTACTCAATCATGTTACAAATAATCATAATGATAGCTCTGTACTCAGTTTCTTACCTTCTGAATAATAGCATCATCTAGCACTTACACTATGTTTGGTTTTCCATTTTCAAAGTGCTTTGCAATCAGTGACTAGCTGAGCTCCTTTACCCATGACATTTATTTCTTGATGACAGAAAGAACAAGTTCTTGGCACCTACCTATGCCCTATTGCTACCTTAGGGCAAAGAGAAAATCAGTGCTGTGGACTGAGTAAGAGGTTAGGGATAAGGGTATTTGTGTCCTATTTTTGACTTTGCACTTGACTTCTGCATATCCTGGTTTCAGGCAGGCAATTGATCACTGTAAATTTCACCATCTATACTAAAAAGATACAACACACATGGAAAAGATGAGAAGCTCACCTCCACCATAAACAGGATGCCCTGAATTTGTAGTAAGACTCTGTTTCCCAATAACATGGTCAACAGAGGAATATATGGAGACTATCCCTTTGAGATGTGGGATTTTCTATTAAAAGAATACCTAAATTTCTGAGATTATATGACGAATGAAGCAATTCTCACTACATTTACTTTCTATAGTTAGTTTCCCTCTCTTTATAAGTCAACACTTGCAGAAAATAAGCCCCACCAGGTTAGAGCCAGTTAGTAGCGTTGAGTAAACTATGTACTCTTTCTATATGTCACAGTAATTGTAGCCAATTTCAATGAATATAAACAGAAATTAATGAAAATTTATAGTGACATTCATGATAAAATACCTGGTGATAGAACTGACAGTCTCCCTCATCTAATTTTTTGGAATTTTTTTTTTCTGTTTTTAGTGCAAGTGGCAGGTTAAATTATAAACAGATATCTATTAATAAAGAAGAAATAAAGACAATGTAGAAGAATAATAGATGATGATTATAATAATAAAAATAATTCAGAGAAAGACAAATTTGTTTATCTGGATATCTGGTTTGATGTGCAGATTAAAATCTATTTAGTTTCTTATGGCAGATGTTACTATAGTCATTAGGTTGTTGAAAAAGTAATTGTGGTTTTACAATTTTAATAACAAAAACCGCAATTACTTTCACACCAACCTAATAGAACTTTTGTCTTCAAGGGAATTCTTATATGTAAATCTCTCTGTCTCTATCTCTTGTGCAGTACAATCTCATACGGATATTTTGATTGGACATGTTCTATTGCAGAATCATAGATGACTAATATTAAGCAGGGTAATGTTTACTTGATTTCCCATAAAAACGAAAGTGATACTTTTTCTAAATTAGCAGAAGATGATGTAATCCTGATTTAAGGAATTCTTAAGAAAAATGTGGAATGATTTGTGGAACCAGAAAAGAAATCATTCTGTGATTTCATGTTGGTGAGAAAACACAATCATATACACCCACAGAAGGTGGCTTCTGCCCTTTTCCTCTCCTCATTCAACAGAGAGAGGTTATTTCTACTACAACAAGGGACACCAAATTCACACGGAAGTCCCAACTGGGAGAATGATTTAAGGAGGGCCTGGAAGGCCAGTTGGTGAAATTATTAGCTTTCCAGAGAGGTACCTCCATACCTCATGTCTTGCTATATTTGCTTCTGCTCTGAGGTGGTAGATTATGTGAAACAGAATATTCCAATTACAGATGAAAAATTTGGAAAGGGAGCCAAATATTTTTATTTAATACGTATGTATTTGATACGTATTTGATACATTTGTAACCAATTGTATATGATTAATTTATCCCCAAAGTGGCAAGAGTATTGAACTGGTGTTTAGGTCAGACAAGGGAAAGAAAAGATCAGCGCCTTCCCTTATTCCTTCTGGTGGTTTTGTGGTTATTGAGGATATGGCTATTTTGCTCAAATCAATGATATTTCAGAGAATTATTACTATTTCTTCCCCTCCATATTCTATCAAACATTTGGGTCCAATGTTAAGAAGAGTGAGAATCATCCCGTCCTTGAAAATGAAAATGACAGGTTTGTTCTTCAGATCTTCCGCAATATTTGTAAAAATTTGCAAATTGTACCCACTTTACAATTCCAGAAAACAAAGATTATTGACATGCTCACCCCCACAATTCAATGGTGGAAGTTGAAATTAGGCCATGGTTTCTGATTTTGTCTTGTCACTATCTGATAATTTTCTTGAAGAAGTATTAATAAAATGTTACATAGTTGTGCTCATTTGTGTCAGAAGTGATTTGATTTCATTGTATATAGTAAAGAAAAAAAAAACTGTTAGCAGTGACAATAAATCCAGTACAACGTAAGACAACTTCATTTGGCTCAATAATGCTTTTCATGCCAGATTTTCTTGATTTTTCTTATTCTATAAATTTCAGGGGTACCTCTTTAAGCAGAAAGTCTTAAGCCCAAATAAATCAATGCATCTTTATTAAGTAAAAATGATTGATATGGCTATTCTTCCATAAAATTATTTCATAAGCATCAAGGTTATCCTGCTGAAACTATTTTGAAAGCAAACAAAACACATAAGTACATCAACTCAACCTTGTCATGGTCTTTCTCTGTACTTCAGCAGCTCCTAAATACTGGGTGGTTCCTTCAATGGCTACAGGCAGGTTTCAATTTCACTTCTGTGGACCATGACCACCAATCAGTGCACCATCTTAACTATCACACTGAATTTGAACAGTTCAAGTTCATAAACAATGTGCCATAGGGGTGTGGCTTGGGTGATCATCAAACATTTTAAGCACAGGAGTTTGATCTTGTGGCCCTGAAATAAGTTGCTTCTAAACACTCAACAAGCAACATTTAATAGTTACTAAATCCCCAACATTCTTCCCAGAGGTTGCAAAGGACATTAACTCGGAGCCTGTTGTGGCCACGGTCTGAGAAAGGCATACAACTTTAAAGGCAGAATAAATCAAACCTGATGATTTATAGTTAGGTGCTATTCTTGGATCATCTACATTCAAACTGGTAAGAAGGACATGGATCAACAAAGTGGGATGAAAAACAATGCAGCCTGTATTTTAAGACCACCAATCTTGTGTTCATCAGTGCATTCATGAAAAAACGAGGAAAGTAAAGTAGCAATGTCATCTCCTTTAACTTAGTACAAAGTTTTCAATTAGAAAATGGAATAAGTTTTGATCACGTTTTTCTAAGCGACACATCCTAGTAGAGCCTTGATAATTGGGAATAGAAAGGACTCATTAGGAATTTTAATTTTAAGTAAAAATCACAATAACTATCATTTAACCATACTGAATTTATAAATATTTTACATGTTGGTCTGGAGATATAGGTATCTATATTAGAATTGTGGTATTGTAGGCAATTTTTATTTTCTTTTGTTCCTACTTTTTAGAGGGTTTATAATATAGAGTCAAAGAGAGATATAATTGAATCCCAGCTGTGCCCCTTAGTAGCTGTGTAACTTATGTAAAAAGTGAAGTTATATATCAGTTTTCTCTTTTGTAATATGTTAAATAATTATAATGGCTACCTCATAAGGTTGTTGTAAGAACTAATACAACAATACAACATTCCAAAATACACAAGTCTTTAAATACATGTTATTATTACTATAGTTTTTATCATATTTTCTATAATAAGCATGTATTCATTTTATAAAACAGAAACCCCGATAAGAATTACCATTGTTAATAACCCCTTAAGAAAACCCATGTGAGCACTCATTTTTGTTTTTCCTTGTTTTCTTAATTGAAAATGTCAACCGTGTTTGTTTCATAGTAACTTCTGTAATGAGCCATCAGTATGACAAATGCACAATCAATTCTTTGTCTTTTTTACTTAGGTGGTTTTTTAGTCACACTTTACATTGTTGTTATTCTGTATATATCTATTAATACTTAAAACAATCTATATTACATTAAAATACATTATTTTAAGTATACATAGCTCAAATCTTTACTAATTAGGCTAAAAAATGCCTAAATATAGTAGAAGAAAATGAAGATTTATCCCATGATTTAAATATAATTTAGGAATAATTTCCATTTGATCAGTTTTTCAGGTTTATATATAAAACTTTCCCACAAAACAGGCTGCTGCCATACGTGTTTAAACAAAATCACCATTTGGCTGAAGCTTGCTACACAAGAAAAGCCCATTTCACAGTCTGTTCACACCTGACTTTATGGCACTTCACCAAGGAAGGGAAAAACAGTTTAGACATTCACAATAAGAACCAACTTGAACCTTATTTAACTTCCAAACCTTCTAAATTTCTTTAAGGCTCAAATAATTCCCACAAAGTCTTGCCTTACTTCCTCCCTGTGCTTACCACCTGCCCTCTGGGAAATCAAACCACCTACTTACTGGAAGAAACAAACACTACTTACATGTTCCCATACAATTTAGGGTTTCCCACATTCTAGGAAAACTTAAAGAGAGAAATGAGATTTTCTCTTAAAAATAGCAACTCTACCATCAATGCCTATATGAGATAAATTAGAACATATATTTCATATTCATTTTTCATATTCTAAACTTTAAATATCTATAAGTAAAATAAAGCAAGAAGTATAATGACACAGTTATGAAGCTGATTTTAATACGTGGCTTGAGACACTGCATTTTATTTAACACTTTAAGAAAAAATATATAGCTACTAACATATTAACAAAAGCCATGTTAATGAAAAGCCATTAGCAAAATTTATTTAATTGGAAGCTGATCATTCAGTGACTAAGTTTTACCTTCAGTGTTCTGTGGAAAAGAATGTTGAACAGATAGATAACAATAATAATGCTATACTTATACCTAGATAATAATGCTATACTTATACCTTTAATTTGTGGAGTATTTTCGTTTTGTTTTATGCCCATAACTGCAGAATTCTATGCTTACTGCTAAATAAAGCACATTTACACAGAGGTAGAATATATTTAAATATAAACCTTCAACAATTTTGAAGGAGGGAAATGTTGAAATAAATGATTATATCATATCCAAAATACCTACATTAAAAATGAGAGGATTAGTAGTGTTTAGGAAGTTTGGAATCAGTAGTTCATCGTGATCCAAATCTCCATGATTGCTCTCTGATCAAAGATGAAACTGACTGACGACAAGAGAAACTCCAGCAGAACGGCTATTTGGAAAGGAAATTCACATCTATATTGATGCAGGGCTTAACCCTAAAACTACAAGATCAACCATTGATGATTGCAGTGTTATCTGCACAAAAATTGGTCTAGCCACAAAATTTATATTTGCCCATTGGAAATAATTTTGCCTTATGTGGATTCATTCCCAAAAACTTCTGTGTATTTGAATCAATAAGCATAGTCATGTCTCAGAGGACATAATTACAGGAAACAAATGAAGTAGTCAAGCATTAATATGGTAGAGTAAATAAAGAAAAATAATAATGCAATCATTTTTTCTTCATTAATATTTCTAACCTGAAAAAAATGGATTTATGCATATCTAGATTAAAAACATACGTATATATCTTGGCCATGCGCGGTGGCTCACCCTCTAATCCCAGCACTTTGGGAGGCTGAGGCGGGTGGATCACCTGAGGTCAGAAGTTCGAGACCAGCTTGGCCAACATGGTGAAACCCCGTCTCTACTAAAAATACAAAAATTATCTGGATGTGCTGGTACATGTCTGTAATCCCAGCTACTCATGAGGCTAAGGCACAAGAATCACTTCAATCTGGGAGACAGAGGTTGCAGTAAGCCAAGATCCTATCACTACACTACAGCCTGGGCAACAGAGCAAGAAAGACTCTGTCTCAAAAACAAACGAACGGACAAACAAAAACATATATATCTCATAGGTGACTCATAGTAAGTGAGTCATATAGATAAGTGACAACTATCAGTCACTTCTAACAGTATTTATACACATTCTTTCAGTGAAATTATAGAGGGTTACTAAATTTCCAAGCATTTTGTGGAACTAGCTGCAGAGATTTGTAACTCAAATGATCCAGGATTTCTCCAATTACACAACTCTTTTATTTTACCTCAAATATTCCAGTTTTATATATGAAAACATAATAGTGACTGCTTCCTACAAGGTGACATGTATGACTCTTTGCAAAAATATTGTTTTCATTTTTAAAATTCAACTTTTAATTCAACTATATATATATAGAAACGCACATAAATAATAAGCATATTGCTGGATGGATTTTTTGTTAATAAGGTAACTGCATCTATACAGTCAAGACTTACCTTGTATAACCTACACTGAAATTATATACTTTAGTAATCCTCCCTTCTCTTTGCTTCGTCTCTATGAGCCAATACTCAGCACTGGTTCTTCAACATTTGTTTCTATAATGCAGATCTTTGACAATGTAAGAAGAAAAAAATCAAGAAAAAAATCATTACCTGTGTCCGGAGGCACCAGTCACTACCACCCTTCAGTGTCAATACTATCCCTGGCTTCTAATACCATACATCATGTATGCCTGATTTTGAAATTTATATACTGTAGATAAATCATACTGTATGTACTTTTTGTGTGCTTGCTCTTTTTATTCGACATTGAATTTGTGAGATTCAATCATTTTTGTTGTTATATGGTGTTCCATTGTTTGAACATACTATAATTTATCCATCCTACTGCTGTATCTTTGGGTTGTTGCCCCTTTGGTTCTATTATGAATAGTGCTGCCATGAACATTTTAAACATACATTTTGGTGCATATATCCATAGAGAGAAATTACTTGACCATAGGTGATGCATATGTTCAGCACTTGTAGATATTTCCAAACTGCCGTCCAAAAGTGTTGTGCCAATTTATACTTCCAGAAGAAGAGTATGAGAATTCTACTTGCTTTGTATCTTTATTAACCCGTTATCTTAGGGTTATTCTGGGGTGTGTGGCAGTAATCCATTTAGTTGTAATTGACTAATAAGGTGAAGCATATCATGTTTGGTACCATTTTAGTTTTTCTCTTTTGAGCAGTGCCTAATCAGCAAGGTTTTCCATTTTTAGCTGGGTTTCTACTTTCTTATTGACTTATAGAAATTCTTTATGTATTCTGGATACGAATGCATTGTGAGGTACATTTATGTCTATATATCTCTCTCTCCTTACCATTGTGTCTCTCTCTCTTTCTCAATCTATTTTCCTACTCTTGGATTTGCCTTTTTACTCTTTTAATTTTTTCTATTGATTAAAAATAAACTTTTAATCGTGATATACTCAGATTTAACAATTTTTAATTTATGGTTCATGCATTTGCTGTCCTGTTTACATTCTTCCATCTAAGGAGAGTTTTTAAAAAATCTTTCACATTAGATCTACAAAATATTTGGAATACTTCAGTATGAAGTAGGTGAAGACTCACTGTTTTCCATATGCACATCTAATTGATCCATCATCATTTCCTAAAAAACACGCCCTGCACTGCCATGCTACTTTTGTTGCAAATCAACTCGCCATATAGGCGGGTCTGTTTCTACACTTTCTATTTTGTTTTATTGATTTTTTTTGGCCTATCTTTTTCAGCAATACTGTTTTAATTACTCTAGCTTGCAATGTATCTTTATATCTGGTGGTGAACAACCCCTAACATTGTACTTCTTCTAGTTTGTCTTGAATATCCTTGGCATTTTCATATATATTTTTGAATTGACTTTTTATGAAAACAAAAGGCTTCTGAGATTTTTATTGGAATTGTATTAAATAAATAGATCAATTAGGGAAAACGGACATTTTTACAAAATTGAATCTAGTAACACTCCAATTCATGAAGATGGTATTTTCTATTATATTATCTTTTAACCTTCAATTGTACTCACTAACATTTTCTATGTTTCAGTGTAGCATTAGTATATGCCTTTTAAGAAATTTATTCCTAGAATTTTTGTTTTGAATGCTATTAAACATAGTATCATTTTATACATTTTATTTTTAATTACTTGTTGCTAGTATGTATAAACACAATTGATTTTGCATATTGACTTTTTAATGAAATGGCATTGATAAATTAACTTGTGAGTACTGATAAATTCTTTTTGCATTTTCTCCATTAACGTGTGTCATATGTAGTTAATAAAAGCTTTATTTTTCCCTGTCTAATTTTTAGATTAAAATTGTTTTTCTTGTCTTATTGTATTAGTCAGGATTTCTAGTACAATGCTGAATTGAAGTGATAATAATAGGTCCCTATTTTTGTTTATAATCTCAGGGGAATATTTTTCAGTCATTTACATTTTAATGTGATATTTGCTAAATGTTTATTAAAGAGTCCCATTTTTAATATAAACTTACCTCGTATAACTACACTAAAATTATATACTTTAGTAATCCTCCCTTCTCTTTGCTTCATCTCTATGAGCCAATACTCATCATTGTTTCTTTAACATTTGTTTCTATAATGCAGATCTTTGACAAAGTAAAATAATATTTTAACAGGGAAGCCTGTTGTAGAAATTAGTCACTTACAGCAGAGAAAGAGAAATTCTCAACTAAGCTGATGATTATTCATCTCAAAAGATATAAACACACAAACACACACTCAGACACACACAAGCACACTCTTGCCATCATCGCTATTATTTATTTGTTAAAAGCTTTTGTTGTGGAAAATTTTGAACAAACCTAAAGAAATGAATATAATGA
This sequence comes from Macaca thibetana thibetana, assembly GCF_024542745.1. NCBI lineage: Eukaryota > Metazoa > Chordata > Mammalia > Primates > Cercopithecidae > Macaca > Macaca thibetana. The sequence continues at coordinate 79,077,116 of NC_065589.1, read as the reverse complement.
ATACATTTTATTCATACTTAATATCAGTAACTGTTTAATCGTATTTCACCTATATATACCAGTATGTTGTTTTCAAGCAAATCTCAGACTGCGTTTTGAAATCTAAAATCTAAGCTTCAGTATATATCTCTCAGAAATTAGGGCTTCAAAAATAATCACAGTAGCATCTTCACACTTTAAAAATGTTACATTATTAATGTCATCTAATATACAATCAGTATTTAATTTTCCCTAAATGCTATGAGTAGGTTTTTTGACTGACTTGTTTGAATCATGATAAAAAATTGCATTTGGTTTATTTCTTAAGTTTGTTTTAATTATTTCTTAATTCTTAAGTTTGTTTTAATTGTTTCTTAATTTGTCTTACATTTATTTAGGAGAGAGTAAAACTATCCTTGTCTGCAGATGACATGATCCTATATCTAGAAAATCCCACCATCTCAGCCCCAAGGCTTCCTAAGCTGATAAACAACTTCAGCAAAGTCTCAGGAAACAAAATCAATGTGCAAAAATTACTAGCATTCCTGTACACCCAGAGTCAAGCTGAGAACCAAATCAGGAAGAAACTCCCATTCCTAACTGACAGAAAAAGAGTAGAATGCATAGGAGTACAGATAACTAGGAAGGTGAAAAATCTGTAGAAGAATTATAAACTACTGCTCAAAGAAATCAGAGACGGCACAATCATATAGAAAAACATTTCATGTTCATTGATAGGAAGAATCAATATTGTTAAAATGGCCATACCACCCAAAGCAATTTATAGATTCAATGCTATTCCTATTAAACTACAATTGGCATTCTTCACAGAACTAGAAAAAAACTATTTTAAAATTTGTATGGAACCAAAAAAGAGTCTGAATAGCCAACACAATCCTTAGCAAAAAGAGCAAAGCTGGAGGCATCACACTACCCAACTTCAAACTATACTACAGGGCTACAGTAACCAAAACAGCATGGTACTGGTACAAAAACAGACACATAGACCAATGGAAAAGAACAGAGAACCCAGAAATAAGACCACACACCTACTGTTATTTTATCTTTGACAAAGCTGACAAAAACAAGCAATGGGAAAAGGATTCCCTATTCAATAAATGGTGCAGGGCTAACTAGCTAGCTGTAGGCAGAAGACTGAAACTGGGCCCCTTCCTTACAAGGTATATAAAAGCTAACTTGGGATGGATTAAGGACTTAAATGTAAAACCTGAAACTATACAAACCATGGAAGAAAACCTGGGCAATACCATTCAGGATATAGGCATGGGCAAAGATTTCATAAGAAAGACACTGAAAGCAATCACAACTAAAGCAAAAATTGACAAATGGGATCTAATTAAATTAAAGAGCTTCTGCACAGCAAAATAAACTATCAACATAGTGGACAGATAACCTACAGAATGGGAGAAAATTTTTGCAAACTATGCATCTGACAAAGATCTAATATTCAGAATTTATAAGGAACTTAAACAAATTTACAAGAAGAAAACAAACAACCCTATACAATAGTAAGCAAAGGACATGAATAGGCACTTTTCCAAAGAAGACATACATGCAGCCAACAATCAGATGAAAAAAAAGCTCAACATCACTGACTGTATTAGTCCATTCTCATGCTGCTATAAGGACATGCGCAAGACCGGGTAATTTATAGAAGAAAGAGTTTTAATGGACTCACAGTTCTGCAGGGCTTGGGAGGCCTCAGAAAACTTATAACTCTGGTGAAAGGGGAAACACCATGTCCTTCTTTACATGGCAGCAGTAAGGAGAAGTGCTGAGCAAAAGGGGGAAAAGCCCCTTATAAAACCATCAGATCTCGTGAGAACTCACTACTATCATGAGAATAGCATGGAGGTAAACTCCCCATGATACAATTACCTCTCACCAGGTCCCTCCCAGGACATATGGGGATTATGGAAACTATAATTCAAGATGAGATCTGAGTGGGGACACAGTCAAATCATATCACTTATCATAAGAGAAATGCAAATCGAAACCACAATGAGATAACATCTCACACTAGTCAGAATGGCTACTATTAAAAAGTTAAAAAAAAAAAAAAAACAACCCAGATACTAGAAAGGTCATGGAGAAAATGGAACATGTTTACACTGTCGGTGGGAGTGTAAACTAGTCCAACCATTGTGAAAGACAGTGTGACAATTCCTCAAAGTCCTAAGGACAGAAATGCCATTCAACCCAGCAATCCCATTACTGGGTATATACCCAAAGGAATAGAAAACATTCTATTATAAAGACAAATGCATGCACCTGTTCATTGCAGTACTATTCACAATAGCAAATACATGGAATCTACCTAAATGCCCATCAACAATAGACTGGATAAAGAAAATGCACCCCATATACACCATGGGACACTATGCAACCATAAAAAAGGAATGAGGTTATGTCCTTTGTGGGGACATGGATGGAGCTGAAGGCCATTATTCTTAGCAAACTAACACAGGAATAGAGAACCAAATACAGCAAGTTCTCACTTATAAGTGGGAACTAAATCATGGGAACACATAAACACATAGAGGGTAACACACACGGGGACTTTATGGAGGATGGAGGGTGAGAGGAGAGACATGATTAGGAAAAATAACGAATGGGTACTAGGCTTAATACCTAGGTAATGAAATAATCTGTACAACAAACCCCCTTAACACAAGTTTACCTATGTAATAAACCTGCACATGTACCACTGAACTTAAAATAAAAGTTAAAAAATGTTGCATTTGGTTTATTTCTTCGATTTGTTTTCATCCAGAGTCATTTCCTTTCCCTTTTTATTTTTTTCTTTCAATATTTGTGTCTCATAGATGCATTCTGTATTTGTCTTACTGCATACCTGTGATGTAATTCAACATGTTTTTCTACTGTTTGATTTAGTGTAAATTGGTAGTTACATCTATAGCATCAGTATGGTTCAGGTTTGAATTCTTTTGCTATCACCTTTAACTTGAAAGAATTACTTTGATGTAGAAATAATCTAATGTAAAAGGGCTAATGATAAGCAGACTTTCATTAATGGCTTCTTTTACTATTGGTGAGACGGTTGGAATCAATGTCAGAAGAGAACCACTCTGATTAATGACAGTATTCAAAATACTAAAGCGGAATTGTGTCTGTGTTACCTGGGTATGTCTCCTTACATGTCCATTTCTGAGAGTGGCTTTCAACTTTCATTCTTTCTTATTAGATGGGCAAAGGAGCCTGGATTTCTGACCCTGGGCTGAATCTAAAGAAAATGCGAAAAGAGAAGGAAAACAAGTTAGGTCTAGATCATTATGGGGATAAAATTTGGGCCAGATATTGAACCTAGTCCATTTTAGAATAGCTTAAACATTTTAGAAGAGAAAATGTAAACCTCTTTGCTATCACTAGTGTTTTACTAACATCTCAAGCTAATTCAGGTTCTAGTTAGCTTTGCTGATGGCTATTGTGAGAGAAAGAGAATTGGACAATCTTCTTTTTATTCCCTTTACCTTTTCAGCTTAGTCCAGCCCCTCCCACCAACCGTAAATCATAACTATATCAGACTCAACCCAAGGTTAAAGCAGAGAACCACTAAATGAGGAAAAACCAGGTTGATTGAGACAGTACATGCTCCACATGGTTTTAGGTGTAAATTTATGCCACATCAATTTCCTGCATTCCTCCTGTTCCTAATTCTACAGAGATATGTGGTTAGCACTGACATATGGCAAAGAAATTCTGATCATCATACATTTTCCAATGTATACCTAATCTAAGTAGGAAAATTTTCAGTGAAACTTTTTCTTAAAGTATTAGTAAAATTAGCATATCTTTGTTTTGGTCTATTTTTAAGCGCATCTTTGAATTTTCTTTGCCTAATATTCTTGAAAGGGAGAACATTTTTAACTATTTGAAAAACACTATTTGAATATCTCATTTAAATTTGTCATGAGTTTTTGAAAGCATAATTGTTTATTCTTTGAAACAAGGTTAGTTGAATAGAAATGCTGACAAAATCCTTAACCATATATGCATTAATATTGTATTTAAGTAACCATTTCAATTAAGGCTCTAACTTCTTTGGTTGGAGTGAAGAAAAAACTGTATTTTAAAAATACCTCTAACCTACTTTCTAATCATTCACACTGACTCAGAAACTGTAAATTGCACTAATAGCACTTTATTGACCACTTTATTAAAGCAAAAGGAAGGGCAAACCCATATATTGTCAAACCACATATTGTGTATTTGAAAGTGTTGAATGAAATTGGTGATTTGGAGGTGGCCCTCATTACTTATGTTGAGTGCTGAGTATATTGAAATGTGTATAATTGCTAAACATTATGTTGCTGGGGCTATGATGTGGCCTCACAACCAAGTGTAAATACCACCTTGCAAGCCAGGGGCTAATATTAGGGAAAAGGAAGCTTGTTTATAATGGATATTTTACCCACTTATTTTTTCATTGTTTTTATGTAGATTTTTGGTACTTAAAACCTTTACCCTCTGCTTAGTTGGCATCTGCATTTTAATTTACTCCTTGTCATTATCCTTAGTTCATTAGTTATCATCATTTTATCTATGATTTCCACTGTACATATTTTTACAAAGTAATGATGACATGATTGCACTTTCTGTATTTATTCCCAGGTACTTCAAAAAGCACATTTGCCATTTACCACTCTTTTTTTTTTTTTTTTCAACTCTGCCTTTCATCAAATGAATTAGGTTGTATCTTATTGAGCATTTTCTCAGGATTGGATTGTGGTAAGGTCTTGTGCCATCAAAACACATAACAGCATGTGCTGTCTAATACTGTTACTTTATTTTTTTCATGCTCTCTCTCAGAGCATTATTAACTTCGTTTTTCTACTTTAATTAACAGTTTGACATTAAAAATAACTTTTATTTGAAATATTATTCATTTTGCAGTTTTTAATACGTTTGCATATTTCATTTGTAACCTATGCAAAGAAACATTGCCTGAGATATGTCTGTGTTAGTTTCTTAAAAATTTGACATAAAGGTAGTTTTCAACAATAAATTTATTATTAAAATAAGTGAGATATACAACACTGTTACTGACCAATATACCTATTGTAATCAAGATTTTTTGTCATTAAGTTTAAGGTTACAAAGGAATCAAGTGACCATAATTCGTTTGCTATAAGATACATAAATAAATATATACTGGATTTAGGTTATAAAGCAGCTATTTTAATATAAATTATTCAGCACTCGACACAATAGCCTAACCATATGTCCTTTTTGCAGGAAAATAACATAAAAGTAAACTCATACTACCATAAGAAATTAATATATATTTTTTAATTAATTTTGTTTTTTGAGATGGAGTTTCCTTCCTGGGGCCCAAACTGGAGTGCAGTGGGACGATCTCGGCTCTCTGCAACCTCTGCCTCCCTGGGATCAAGCAATTCTCCTGTCTCAGCCTCCTGAACACAGTTTTGTTGAATGATTTTGAAATACAATATCTACAGATATTTGATGTTTATTTTAAGCTCTCAAACCATTTTTGGTTTTGAATAAAGTATTAGGCAGAGATAAAATTTAAAACCTCTTTTTTTTGAAATGGGATGCGTAGTTCAGAGATAGTTGCTTAGATGATCTCTGCTGTCTGGGCTCTAAGGAGTTGACTTTATAAAACATCTAAAAACAGAATTTTGGAAAGTGTCTTAAAGGTCATCAACTTTAGTATTATCTAACAGATAGTACTACTTGGAACACTACTGTCAATAGATGCTCTCTGAAAACAGAATTCCATGGTAAATCAATAAGGAACCTCTTTATGCATAGTATGTTCTCATTTAGGGGCAACACAATGCATATTTTCGTATTAGTGGCTCTGAGGCATCAATACTTGATTTTCAAAAATGTTTCCCCAAATTATTTAATAACAAATTTACATATTTTGTGTAGTATTAATGTCCCAAATAATTAGTGTACCCCAGCATATAAGTTTATAATAAAATAGTCATTCTTTGATCTAATTCAATAATTGCTTCTATAATAAACAATGCTTCACTTAAGATTATATAATTTGGAAATGAGAAACTGACTCACTCTGGAAAAGCTATTTTTCATTTGGGAATTCTAATGATCAGAAAAATTTTTACCATAAAGATTATTTGTTCCAACAAGATATTACAACAGTTAGCCAGTTGTATGTTTTCACTTAAAAATAATTTTTGTCACTCCTCTGAATACTTCTCATCCTGTTCCAAATTTTAAATTCATGAAGATTCACAGGGATCCTTGGATGAAGTATAGTAATCATTTTAACTGTGGAAAGGATTCATTGACATCAATGATCCAATGACAACTATGAACCTGAAACAATTAAAGATAATGTCTGAATCAGCATCACATATGATTTACCCTTGCCTCAGAATTTATGTTTTGCATTTGAGGCTTCAGAAGCTGGCATTTGTTGATTTGGAGATACTGATATCATGTGGCTTTTTGGTAATTGTGCTGAACTTGGAGCCATGTAACAGCACACAGGTGGTACAAGATCTATCCGAATTTCTATTATGTATAATCTGTGCTTTTTATGCCATTAAAATGTATGATGTCACATCAAAAGAGTTACATAAGATTGGCTGCTTAATTTCAAACTCATGAAGTTTGTGCATTTCTATGTTAGTAATACTTCGTAAAACCTCTTTGAAAGGCACTTTTTTGGGGGTCTGCCATTCATTTACCCATTGAATTAAAGCTATATGTCTAACATATGCTAGGCATTGTTCTTGGAATTAGGAGATAGTGAATAAAAGTACATCACGCCCCTCACCCCACCTTTACAGAGTGTTTCGTTGGTGACAGATAATAAACAAATAGATACACAATTGCAAGTACTGGACAGCAAAGGTATTTCAGAGGAAGTGACATTCCAGCTGAGACTGAAATGAAGTAAGAGAGTATTGCAGATTGGGGGAACAGCAAGCAAAGAAACTGGAAATTATGTATTGTTTGAATGGTTTATAAGAATGCATTCATTATTATTTGTGTAGATAAATGTAAAAAAAGTAGATGTGCATTTTATTGAAAAGCTATACATTATGATGTCTAGACATTTGATACTGGATAAGTAGCAAAAGTGTTTACTTTATCTGGAAATATAAATATTTGAAAAGAAACAAAATGTATTTTTTCTTCTTGAATTAGTAATAATGATAGGGGGAGATGAATTTTACTAATTTTAATCCTTACCTAAATAGAGCTTAACAATGTTTTATTCAGTATATTTTATTTAAAAACAAATATCAAGTATATTGTATGTACTGTCCATTAAAAGAAATACCAAAGCAAATAAAAGTAAAAACATCCATTAGAACATATTGATAGATACCTTTGTAACTGCACATGTACTACTGATTCTAAAGTAAAAGTTGAAAAGAAAAAACCATATTGATAGATATCTTACACAAAATGACCCAAATGTGGAATATCAACATTAAGAGAACTGAAAATAAGGTCAGATACTTATTAAGTCAATGTCTGACTATAGCCATAGAAATATGTGCATAAAATTGCTTATGTTTGTACTGCTTTAAGAACATACAGTAAACATATATATAGAAGGAAAGTTTCATGATTTTTCCAGAGGATTATTTGTTTTAAAAAAGATTCAACCTAAATTTCCTTGAAATACCCTGCTTATTTAGGACACTTGGGACAGATTTTTTTATTGATAAAAATCAAATTGTTACCAAAACTTTCATGACTACACCTGTTGCATAAGGTGAAGCAGTTTATATAAAATGGATACAATGTGATATGATATTACCAGAATTAAATTGTGACATATTTAAGTATAACTTACAGGTATTGGTCATGGAACCCAAACATTAACATACAAGGAAAATATGCTACATTGTACTAACATGAACAGTATAATTTTTTTAAAAGGATGTAGGTGTCTCTGCCTACAGATAAATTTATAAATAAAAGAGTGAAATTAATCAATTAAAGCATCATTTCTTGATAAATACCTGTGCTATGTACAATCCACCCAATTAACTAATGTAGAAAAATATTGATCCTCCTTATACAACTGTGTTTGCTTTTAGGAATATAAGGATCCAAGCATCCCTTTCTGCCTCCTTGCATTTGTCTTCGATATACACAGCTCCCTTTGAAATCAGTGGGATATGAGAGAGTGCAGTGGGGGATAAAAATCTGTGAATTCAGTGGCCCTTTCTCAGGTGGAAGATTGGGAGAGCTGCCATCTAATGATGCTTCTCAGTGGGAGACCCAGTTTGATGAGGCTGAATAGGCCTGAAAGAATTGACTTCCTGATATAAAGAAACAGAATCTGAGCGCCTCACCGCTTTCAGAAGGAATATTGAAATAGTGAGTGGTATAGACTGCCTTTCAAATAGAATTAATTGCATTTGTATAATTTCCTTTCCCTTTTTAAGAGCTCTCATCTTTTTTTAAAAAAATCACCCAGTGTGTTTCATTTCTTACTGTCGAAATTCATTTCTTTAACTGCTTTATTTTTTGAGACAGTCAATAACTACCAGTCTCTTAATTATTCTCTTTTATCATATTTAAGAATCCAATGCCTATATTTTCTTCTGAGATGCTCACATACATCTCCCACTGAATTCAATGGCTCTCTAAGCTGTTTCTGGTGAGTCTCTTATCTTAGTAGTTAGACATCATCATTAGAATAGCTTTTATGTTTCACGGGATTTCTTTTAAACCCATGTTATGTGGTGGTTTCCTGTAATAAATCTAGAAACAAATAAAAACTTTTAAGTTATAAGAGAGGCAAATTTACCAGAATGATAATCTCTTTCTTTTCTGAATATCTTGAAATCCTAGATGGTCTGAACACCACCTATTTCCCCACAGTGTTATAAGAAATACATTTTGTATTCTTAATATCTTCCTAGGCGATACCTTATGTTGTGATACCTGTGTTATATACATAAGACCTATTATTTGACAGCACAGAAAAAGGAATACCAATTAATAAGAAAGACTCCCATAAATGCAGGATCCAATGAAAAGTGTTACATCTATATATTTTGGGCAAATAAATCAGTGCAATCAATCCACATACTGGAGCAAGGTGTAGACACTCAATTCTGTTGAATGAATTAAGAAATTAACCAGTCATTTGGTTGGAATCCTTTTGGAGTGGCTGTATGGGATGATACTGAAACCCCAGCAGCCAATTGTAATGCTTATCATAATCATAACGTTAAAGATTTTCAAAGACGACATTTCCCTCAGCTGTCCTTAGGAGCCTATTTTAAGTGATTAAAATTCAATGCTGTCAAGTAGTTCTTACATTATGTCAACTTAAATTTGTCTTGCAAGTTAAGCCATTTCCTGCCGTACCCTGTAGAACAGCTGGTCACCATCTTCCTTATGATCACCCTCCTTAAGCTTAAAGACAACAGTAAGATCATAAAATCCTCTTTGTTCTTAGCCCAAGTCATCACAACTTAGTCATATTTTTTCAAAGGTTCTTATTTTTTCGAATGATTTCTAATTTATTTTCAGGACCACTAAGCTTGCTGATGTCTTTGGGAGATTAGTCGATGGCAGCCACTGTTCTTTTCCATTACAGACAGTAACTTGCCAAAATGATTTCAAATTATGGCTGCCTATCTTTTAATACACTGCCAATGACATAATGTTCCCTAAACAACACAAATATAATTGACATCTGTAATTAACATTAGGTCACACTTTTCTGTTCCACATTAAAAATGTCATCTTTGAAACATTATTTCACTGGTTATGTTTGTGCCAATATAGATATATCCCAGATATATTAGCAGTGAACCATGCAACAGGGAAAGCTTAAATCTCCAAATGCCCTTCACACACTGACTATTTTTAAATCCTTTGAAAGATGGTATGAATCATTGCCTATAATAAAGAAAATTTGTTTAAACAGGACATAGTAGGTCTGTGTCTTCACCATGCGAATTATGTGAATGAAAGGTGAATAGCTGGGTCACGTATCTTCATATGTTGTGACTGATCCCTCTGCCTCAAATTTTCCTATGTTTCTTTGAGGTTTATAGTTAGAGTCTGTGTGGAGTTACATGGCTTATTGAATGATTTTGGTACAACTGATTGATATAATTAAGCAATCAAGATAACATAGGTTCTCAGGCTTCAGTTATTTCTTCAATTATACAGTTTGCTTTCAAGAACTATAAACTTTCTTGAATATTATCCAACATATTATCTCAGTTTTATCTATGGAGCTTGAGTAAGTTTGTCAAGTTTAAAAGAGTCAAGATTCCCTCTAAGTCAGAATGAAGTAAATATGATATATCATACTGTTGTGGATCCTCTACTAAAGCAAAGATAAAATCAGCTAGGTCTTAGTTCTGTTTACCATGGTTGGTCTAGTAAATTTCATCATTATATTCCAAACTGGTGGTACACCAAATATTGCTGAATAAAGTAAGCAGTTTATCAAACAGGATATAGACTAAAATCTCATATTTGTTTAATAACTACGTGTGTGTGTGTTTATGTACAAAATCAGTCTGGGAGAACATCTACAATATAATTGAAGTGATTATTTCTGAGTGTTGGGATCATGGATTATTTATATATTCTTTTTATTTGCATACTTTTCTAATTTTTCTACAAAGAACAAGTATTACTTATGTAGAAAGACAAAAGTTAATTTTAAGCATTTTAAAAATCAAATCAGCTAAAAATGTTTGCTAAACCGAAAATAATCATTCAAATGGTGACCTAAAATTTCCAGCATATTGGCGGGGTGCAGTGGCTCACGCCTGTAATCCCAGCACTTTGGGAGGCCAAGGTGGGTGGATCACGAGGTCAGGAGATCGAGACCATCCTGGCCAACATGGTGAAGCCACGTCTCTACTAAAATACAAAAAAATTAGTCGAGGTGGTGGCACGTGCCTGTAATCCCAGCTACTCAGGAGGCTGAGATGGGAATTGCTTGAACCCGGGTGGCAGAGGCTGCAGTGAGCCAAGATTGTGCCACTGCACTCCAGCCTGGTGACAGAGCAAGACTCCATCTCAAAGAAAGAAAGAAAAAATCCAGAGTATTTGAGTTAGAGACTACATCTGTTAAATAGAGAACTTGCTTCATGTATTGTTTCTTCAAAACATGCTGTGAGTACTCAACTACATTACTCTGAAATAAGTGTTAATATGTTAACCAAAAAAACTGAGTGAAGTTGTGAACCAGTCTTTTTTTTTTCCCCACAAGCAAAATAGATTTCACTTTACATCATTATGGTTGGATAGTGGACAGTAAGAATCAACTACCAGGGGAAAAGAGCAAAGGGGAGATTTCAGGTCCCAAGAGGATATTCTGGGGCATTAGTTTCTACAAATAAACATTGAGTTATGTCAGGAATGTTATGCAGCCGTAATGCTGTCCATCCTGTATTCCCAGCTTTGTGGCTGGAAGCACCAGTTCAATGTTCTGAAATTTCACAGTTGTAAAAAATTCCCTTTTCAAAACGCCAACTTAATTGGAGTTAGTTATAAATTATCTTTGGGTGAAGAAATATGAAGAAACTACATTAAAATAGAAGATTGGGAGCACGAAGTCTAAACTTAACCTCATGATATACTAAGTGGAATGTTTCCCTGAAAGTACAGAATCTCATCACAGGTTTTGTTTCTTTTCTTCATTCCTTATCAAAGTGAAACTTTTATCATTTTGCTCCATCGTTCTGATCCTGCAAAGAGCTTTGGAAAGAGAATTTAAAAATGCTTCTCAACAGTAAAGTACTGGAAAAATCCTGAAGAGTTCTAAATATGATTCTTATATATTACTTTTTTCTTATAAAGACAATAGAATGTAGTGGCTAAGACTATACATTAGAGACAGACTACTTAGCTTCGTATTCCAGCTCCAATATTGATATGTGAACATGGAGAAGTTGTTTAAACTTTCTAATCCTCAATATCTAAACCTATAAAAAGGTTAACAATAAATGTGCATGTGTCATAGAATTGGTTGTAACCAGGAATTAAGATAAAATATGTGAAATTCTTAGCACAGTTTCTGACATGGAAATTACTCCATAATTATTAACTATATTTAATTTGACATATATATGAAGCATTTACTACGTCCTGGGAGGTGTGTTAAATGCTACTCTAGAAAAACAACAATGAGCATTAAAGGCATGGTGTTGAGACTCAGAGGTGGGCGGATCATGAGGTCAGGAGATCGAGACCATCCTGGCTAACACAGTGAAACCCTGTCTCTACTAAAAATACAAAAAATTAGCTGGGCGTGGTGGCGGGCACCTATAGTCCCAGCTACTCGGGAGGCTGAGGTAGGAGAATGGCGTGAACCCGGGAGGCGGAGCTTGCAGTAAGCCAAGATTGCACCACTGCACTCCAGTCTGGGCCACAGAGCAAGACTCCGTCTCAAAAAAAAAAAAAAGAAAGTTTTTTATCTCATGAGTTTTTAATTTCATGAGAGACAGGAACAAACAGGCAGTTATAAGTCATTGAGATGAGCATGATGATAAAGATGTTTCAAGGTGCTATCAAAGTATAGAGAAGGGACCCCAACACTGCTTCAAGATTTATGCTGGTGGTGTCTACATAAAGGCCAGAATAGAATGAATAGGAGTTAACTAGGTGAAGAAATGGGAGACATGGCAGGTAACCCAGACAAGCAAACAATCATAAGAGTTTATTAGTTCATGATACTGAAAAGTCTAGAGGGTTTAAGATGTAGATTTATTAGAGTTCTAATTTAATTTCCTTTTTTTTTTTTTTTTTTTTTGTCTCTGCTTTGAGTTTGTTCTGAGGCTGGATTTTCTTATGGTAGCAAAACAACTGTCAGTTTTAGACATTGCATTTACACACCCAAAAATAGAAAGTAATTTTTTCCCAACTGTCAATCAAAAAGCATAGGATTCATTTTGATTGACCAACTTAGTTTATGTGCATATTGCATATTCCTGGACCAATACTTGGACACTGGAGATGGAGTCACAACAAATGGTTTGGGCATTCAAAGTATTCTTCTGTAGCTGGGGTCAACAGCATCCAGAAATCAAGCTGCTACTCAGTAGAAGAGAATACATCCTGGGTGGCAAACAACAGCGCCCACTAGAGGCTACCGGATGAGAGACATGGTAGGTACATTCCAAGAGCAGGTATAACTTCAGTGAATCTAAAGCATTGTGTATGAGCAGACTGGGAATGAAGGATGGAATTAGAAAAGCAAGCAGATGCCAGTTGATGCAAGTTTTGCAAAATATTTTAAGAAATTTGGACTTCTTTCTGATATAACAAGGGAAGACGTTTTTAAGCAATAGAGTCAACAATCATGATTGTGAAATCTAGTGCAAAGAGTAGATCAAAGAAAATCAAGATTGGCCACTGGAGATAATACAGGAGGTTATTAATTCAAATGTTAGTTAATGTTGGCTTTAATGGGTGATGGCAGTGGGAATATCGAGAAATGAGTATAAAGATTTATTCCAAGAACAGAATTGGGAGGACCTGGTAGTTGATAGATTGCTAGGGCTGAGGGAGAAAGGGGAGTCTAGGATAATACCTGTACTCTTGGCTTGGGCGATTAGCAGGTGTTCAGGTCATTGACTGAGATAGGATTGTCAGTAAGAGGAATAGGTTTGGAAGTTAAACTAATACTCTTCCCGTGGAACATCTAAGTGGAAATATCAATATAGATGTAAAGCACAGGAATGTTAGATGAGCTTGAGATATTGTAAACACCTTGGAAATGATGAGACAATTGAGAGAGCACACAGAGAAAGAGAACAAAAGGAAATTCAAGATGAAAATGGAGGTAGATGATGCTGAAAAAGAGGAGCCCACAGAAGTGACTGAGAAAAGTTAGCCAAAGCTCAGTGAGCCAATAAAAAAGAGTATTTCAAAGTTAGGAATGGTTAATTCTCTAATGCACTAGAGATGAAGTAATAGAAATCGATTGGATTTGGAAACAAAAGTCGGTGGATATCTCAGGGAGACTAGTTATAGTGGAGGGGTAAAAATTAAAGCCAGACTGTGAACTGAACCATCCGTGGTAGGTGAGTAAATAGAGATGTAGATATAGATGACTCTTAATTTGGCCATAAAGGATTAGCTAGCAAACAGTTGAGAGATTTGTTGTTATTACTGTTTTTTAACATTAAAAAGCCTTGAATAGTTAAGTGTCATAAGGAGGGTATGTAGATGAAGATTTATCTAACTAGCTTAGAGAACCAGGCACTGTTCTCGGTATTTTGTATATATTAACTTTTCCTAATACCATAAAAATCCTATGAGATGGTGCTATTATTGTCTACATTTTACAAATGAGGAAACTGAGGCTAGAGGTTAAGTATCTTTCCCAAAGTCACCAGCTAGTAAGTATATAGCTGAAATCAAACTGATGGTAGCCTGACATTGGAGTCTGTGCTCTTAACTACTATGCTATATTACCTTCCCTGGGATAGGTTGCTTTTACTTTACTCTGCCAGATCAAATTAATGGTAGCAGTAACATGTATAGCAGAGAAAAGAAATACTTTCTGGTGAAGCAGAAGGGAATGAGATTTAACTGCAAATGAAAGAAAACTTAGGTAACTTTGTCCTAAAGAAGATGAAAATTTATTTTTCCGTCATGTGGAAGTCTGGGTAAATAGTATGTACTTACGTGGCACCACTTTTAAGTAACCTGATTTTCTTCCATATTGTTGTTTCATTGTGCATGGCTAAAAGCCTCAAGGTGAAACTCTAGCTAGCCCTGTGGTAGCCAATATGGTAGCTACTGGCCGAGCAGTACTCTTGAGCACTTGAAATGTGGCTAGTCCAAATGGAGGTGTGCTGTAAGTGTATAATGAACATTGAAATTTGAATACTTAATACAACAAAATGTAACAAATCTACGTAAGTTTTATATTAATTACATTTTGAAGTTATACTAATTTGGACATTCTGGACGAAATGAAATGTATTAGTTACTAAAAGTAATTTCACCTGTTTCTTTTTACTTTTTCAATGTGACTAATCAAAAATTTAAAATTACTTACATGGCTTACCTTTGTGGTTTGCATTATATTTTTATTGAATATTAGTGCTCTAGACTTTACATCTAAGTTCCATACAGCAATATGGAAATAGGGAGAAGGTTACATCCACTACTTTTAAGGATGCTTCCCAGAAGTTACATGAATTTCTGCTTTCATTCTATGGCCACAGTTAACTGAAAGTGTAGATGGAAATTATAGTCTTGATTCTGGATGACCACATGCCCAGCTGCAATTGTGTAGTTAGGTTAATTCAGAAGAAAAGAGAAGTGGATGTTGGAGGACAATTAGCTGGCTCTGATACACCCCAAAGCACAAACAGGAGAATTAATTTTAGCCTTATGTGAGGGGGAGACATTTCCTGCTTTTGAGCAGAAGAAAAAGACAGATGATATTACAGCTACTTTTGCAGGTTTGATATTGAGAAGTTGAGAGAATTTTCCTCTAGTGACTGTGTGTGTGTGTGTGTGTGTGTGTGTGTGTGTGTGTAGAGGAAATGGTATCAGTTTGTTGTGCATGTGGGCCAGATTGAATCAGATTTAAGAAAAGTGATGGAGCTAAAAAATGCTGTGTTGGAAATCTGGTTGACATCAGAGGACATAAATTTATAGTGAAGCCAGTCTGCAGAGTTATACCATTTTCACTAGCAGTGATCAACAGTGCAGGTGTATCTGAAAGAAAACCTAGTACTTACTTTTATTCAAAACTGAGGTTTTACTGGGAAAATGCCAAGGAAGAAAAACGGGATGAGGAAGTTGAGGATGTTGACACAAGAGCAGTTAAAAGGATGGACAATGGAGTCTAAACTGGAAAGGACAGGATGTGAAGACAAATGGTTGCTGAGAGATAGGGATGAAGTACAGGAATTGTGAGAACGGAGGTTCTAAAGAACAGCAGCAGTCGTTAGGTGAGAGAGTTGAAAGGGGAGGATGCTGTAGTCAGAGACTGGTTGATGTCGAAACTGAGTTTTTTCAGAGATGGAATAGGTCTAGGGGATGACAAGGTCCACACTGAGCCATTAGAATGAGTCGCCGAATTAAATTGGAAGAGGTCATTGGAGGTGAAGAGGTCAAGAAACTGAGGAATTAGGGATTTACTGGGGAATGTGGTTCTTCAGGTCTCAGTCTAGTCCGGTTTTAATAACTGTAAAATGAGATGTTCACAACCAATGATTGGTTGGAGACAGTTCTTTATGAATCTCTCCTGTGTCTGCAGATTTTGCAAGCAGAAACAGGGATTTTGTTCTGGATTATCATTACGAAGATATTTTTAGGGCAAAACCTTTGCAAGAAAGTGATAGTGTCTCCCTCTGGAATCAAGGTCAGGCATGCTTACTCTTTATTATAAAAATTAGTATGTACCCTAAATGCATAGTTGCTCTTCTGCAACACAACACAATGCATGGTTGTGTTGTCTGGTCCTCTTCACTTTGTTCTGTGGAATTAGGATTTGGGGAACCAGCAAAAATGCTGATACTCTGGCTACTGCTACTACTAGGAATTATGAAGTCCTTTGTTTCTGACCCAGGAGTCTTGTGTCTTCTGCCAGCATTCATAAACCTGTGGCAGACTAACTTCTTAGCCTGTATGCATTATAAAACTGACTCTTCACAGTTTTTGATAACTATTTTCAAAGTTCATTAAGCTCTAATATATTCCATGAACTGTCCTTCTCCATTAGGGATATTATTGCCTCCTTTCCTTTATTATCCTGTTATGCTGAACACCAGAGCCACACTCTTATTTCCATTTTTTTCCTCATTATGATATCCTCTTTAATATTTGTAGATATTTTTTAAAAATATCTGTGCTATGCATTTTTAAAAATGGGAATGTTTCATTTTTATTGTTTAGGACTTGTAATTTATTGTTATGGGTAATTTTTTTCCCGAGTATATTTGATATAAAAATATTTGCTAAATATATGAGTGCTTTGGCAGTTCCAAAGCTTTACCACAATCAGGTGCAATCTTTTACATCTCATATACTCACTAAAGCAGGTGGATAAAATCAATTGGATGTGTAAATTCCTTAAATAATGGCAAATGGAGCAAATTGAATTTCAAAGTGGAAAAAAAGGTGAACCTGAAAAGCAGTGGTAAGAAGGTCATCAGCAGAATTAGCAAAAAAAAGTCTGGCAAAGTTACAGTTAGGCAGCCAGTAATACTCTATTGATCAGACTTTCTCAATCAATGAGGCTGTGCCTAGATTATTGATGCAAAGGTATTAAGCAAAATTTTATTTCAGCTAACTTGTTGGCTCAGATGTCAACTGAAAGTCATTTCCCCAGTCAATCAAATATACAATAAATCTAAACAGATTTAGCTATTAAACATTTTTGTGTCTATTCTTTCCAATCATACAATTATCTTTGAGAAGTTAACAATTAAATTTTTATATAAACAAACACATGAGGAAAGCACTTTCTACAAAGCAAACCAAACAGCATATTCCTAGGGGGAAAAGACAAATATGGAACATTATTTTTCTTTCTTGAAGATAATTTTATTGAAATGATTTGAAATGATCTATGTTTAATTCACAGGTTAGTTCACAGTTTTGGTATCCTCAATTCCCAGCATTCATCAATGTATTTCATAAGATCCATTGTGGTATCTGATATATCTAAAAGTTGGAGAACACAAATCATTGACAAGAATAGCAGACAAAACATGCTGATAAAGCAAGTGGTTTTTGTTTTGTTTTGGACAGTGGGGCAGCCAGTTGGTAGCATACTGACTGATGCATTCTGGAAAAATAAATTTCTCCTTTCTCAGGGTGCCTTTTTGGTTGGCGATATTAATTTTCTTATTACTTTACTCATGTCTGAGTCTATACATTTTCGCTATTCCCAGCATCATCTGGGAATTGTTTTAATTATTCTAATGTTTTTATAATATTAGATACTTTATAATATTGACCCTTATATCACCTCTCAGATTTTGTAATTTTGCATATTTTTCACTGCATATTTTTCTCAGATTTAGTGATACTACACATTTTTCACTGCCACCCTAAAATGGTGCCTATTTGTCTTTCTTTCTCTCCAATTCAACACCTATTCCTTTCTTCAGTGGGAGAGAAGAATATCCACACGCCAGGCCTGCCCCTACTAACAACTCAGACCTGGCGACACTATCCTACAAAATCCTCTTCTTAAAAAAAGAAAACCTAGAGTGCAAAAATACATACCCCCCAGCTGATGTTGGTTTTACATCTGTGAAATTCCAGGCTTTGCTGCACCTATGTAAATTTTAGGCTGATATCAATATATAACTGACACTGAAACTGGGAGTGTGAAAAGCCATCATTCCATACAGTTTGAAGTTCAACCTGTTTTGTTGTTTTATTTTCTAATTGTTTAATGGATCTACATCATCTCTTATTAACTAGATTGTAAGCTTCTTTTTAGAGACATGAAACATATTTTCCATTTGTTTATATTATCTGTATAACCCCAAACAAGGATGGAGACAGTAATGGTCTTTATAAACACTTACTGATATGGCTTTTTTCATCATGAGGATGAAGCACAAAGACTAAAATTTATTTTAAAAATACTTAATAGCTGGTAATTTTGAAGCTCCTGTGAGTCTCTGTCCAACACCTAGAAAGCTTCTGTATTTTGCCTAACTAATCGCTTCTTAAACAAACCAAGGCACAACTAAAATCATTTTTTTTTTAATCTACTTCTGAGCCGGAGCAGTGACTCACACCTGTAATCCCAGCTCTTTGGGAGGCCGAGGTGGGCAGATCACCCGAGGTCAGGAATTCGAGACCAGCCTGGCCAACCTGGTGAAACACAGCCTCTACTAAAAATACAAAAATTAGCCAGCTGTGGTGGGCGTGCCTGTAATTCCAGCTACTCTGAAGACTGAGGTAGGAGAATTGCTTGAACCCAGGAGGAGGAGGTTGAAATGAGGCGAGATCGTGCCACTGCATTCCACCCTGGGTGACAGACAGAGACTCTGTCTCAAAAAAAAAAAAAAAAAACTACTTTTACTATTGACTGTGCCTCCTTTACTTTTCAAGACAAATAAATACGTAATTTAAAAAAAGCATTTAACTCAAGTCAAAAAACAATTCCCTCCAAAGCATTATTAAAATAAAAACATACTTTCCAGATCAAAGAAGTTGTTTTCTCTTTCTCATTTTAAATGAGAACTGGTCAAAAATCAGAAAAGAGAAAAGCAAATGCCCTAATCAACTATTATCAAATGCTTTTCTCTACCAAAGATGAAACGTTTATAAATTTACAAAATGAAATTTCTTTGTGTGAATTTTTAATGAGTCTTTTCAGAAGAAAATGCATTTTTATAAATTAAAAGTAGGTTGTCAAACTCCAAACTGATGCCAGTTTTACACCTTTAAAATGCCATGCCTTACAACATTTAAATCTCAGGCTGTCTTCAGTAGTACACTGGATTGAAAGCTCTTGCCGATGAATGCAGGGTGGCTGATAAGATACTGTCATAACAAGCTTTATTCAACACTATTCACATTTTTGTTTACAACCGAGGTAATATGAAGGATACTGGTTAGGAACTATATTAGTTTCTTAGAGTTGCCCTAACAAAGTACCAAAAACTGGGTGGCTTAAAAAAAACAGAATTTATTCTCTCAATCTGGAGGCTGGAAGTCTGAAATCAAGGTGTCAGGAGGGCCATGTTTCCTCTGAGACTCCGGGTGGACTCTTTCTTTGCCTCTTCCTGTCTTCCTACCTTCTGCCAATCCTTGACATCCCTGCCCTGCAGCTACCTCTGCTGTCACATGGAGTTCATCCTGTTTGTCTGTTTCATGTGACATTTTCGTCTTCTTATAAGGATACCCATCATATGTATTAGGGCCCACTCTAATGACTGCACTTTCAGTTGATTACATCTGCAAAGACCTTATTTCCAAAAACAGTCACATTCATAGCTCTCTAAAGTTAGGACTTCAATTATATCCTTTTAGGGAACACGATTCAATCCACAACAGATGTAGGAGACAGTGAGCTTCAACCCACAACACATGTAGGTGACAATGAGTTTAAGCTTCAGAATTAGGTATGCAAATTTATTATTAAAAATACTTTTAAGAAAAACAATTATTGTTTAGCAATCATAAAGTTTAAGCCAGGAATATAATGGACTTTCCCACTTGTATTGTTGACACTAATACAAACTTCCTGTTGTTTTATCTTTTGTTTTTCATTTATTAGTATAATATTTGGAAAATATATTTGAAGGTTTCAAGTTTTTTTTTTTTTTTTTTTTTTTTTTTTTTTGAGACGAAGTCTCGCTTTGTCTCCCAGGCTGGAGTGCAGTGGCCGGATCTCAGCTCACTGCAAGCTCCGCCTCCCGGGTTCCCACCATTCTCCTGCCTCAGCCTCCCGAGTAGCTGGGACTACAGGCGCCCGCCACCGCGCCCGGCTAGTTTTTTTTGTATTTTTTAGTAGAGACGGGGTTTTACCGGTTTACCCAGGATGGTCTCGATCTCCTGACCTCGTGATCCGCCCGTCTCGGCCTCCCAAAGTGCTGGGATTACAGGCTTGCGCCACCGCGCCCGGCCTTGAAGGTTTCAAGTTTTTAACTTTGGAGGTCATTTTGCTCCTCTATCATCCCTGTACAACTTTTATGTCTCTTCTGTATAGCATAATTATTTTTCAGTGCTATCCATTTAAATGACCTAGATTTTACAGCATTTATATTTAGCAGCTAGTCAGTAACAATATTTTGGAGGCAACTATAGCACCTTATATATTAAGAATCTCAAAATGTTAAAATTTTGACCTCCTGCTGATGAAGCACCTAAATAATAAATTTTTCACATTTCAGCTAAGGTTGGAGGCATACAGATTTGTCTACTTACACTAGCACATTTTTAGCATCAGCAATAATTCTAAATTTGGTGTCTTTGAGTCTGGTTTTAATACTAATGTTACTTTGTTTTTGGAAATTGACCTCCGTTTTAGGGATTAAGTACAGAGTGATAAAAATACTAGACGATACTTCAGGATAAATAGAGATATAAATAAATAATGTGTATCAGAATGTATAGTTTCTCTTTCTCTGAAACTTGACTTTGTGAAATAAATAATAAATCCGAGATAAATAGCTCTTTTAATATAAAAAAAGAAAAAGATTGTCATATACCTTGCATCTACATGAGTTAAGAAGTTGAAATTTTTTTTCCTGTTATGTCTGAGGTTATTTTTTAACTAAGTTGACTGGATATTTCATCTCCTTATAGTCCTGGTCAGACTGATTAACTTGTTTTCAGTAGCAGATAAATGAATATATTACAATGAAATATTTTAATTTAAAAGTTTATAAAACTATGCTGCAAATTTGAGTGGTTTTGAAACTTATACTTCCTCATTTCATATTTAATTGAAACGCTAAATATATATTAGCATGTTTATGTATAATCTTTTTATTTTACTTATTGTAAAAAGCAGACATCATTTTAAGAATCTAATGTGTGGTATGAAACATCCAGTTGTATCTGTTTGTGATTAACCATAAAGCTTCCATATGTGGTGCCTCTCTTTGGATTCAGGCTGTCCACAGTAACTTGATCAGGGGTATAATTACACCCTGCTTGAATCAAGAAAGTCAAATAATGTCAAAAACAATCATTTTACTTGGAGACGTCTTGAAAATTAAAAGCTGAAAAAATGCAGATAGCATGATGTTAACATCTCAATGAATCAGGCTGATCTCCTGGTATAACTCGGAAACTGAAATGGTTGAAAGCTCTGTGGTAAGATAATGCTGTAGGGAAACACAGAGAAGCTCATGCATTCAAAATACATATATTTGTTGGCTTTTAGCTAGTGTCTAAACTCAAGTTCCTGAATTTTTTAAAAATAGTGGCTGGCACTGGTACAGCATCTTCTGATATACTTAGTCTTTATCCACTTTCAAGTATCGGAATCAATAAAATGATAGTATTGACTGAAGTAATATCAAACTGAAATAATAATATCTGTGAGATCTTAATAATCACACAATTCAGACTTTACATTTCAAAAAAAAAAAAAAATCCAAGAAATAGAAAAGTCAGGTAACTTAGAAAGGAAACACCACTAGTTTTTGGCAGAACCAAGAGCAGAATTTCTAATTTCTAGGATAGAACTTGATTTTTTATACTTCTACAGCTTTGGAAGGTCAATTACCGCAGGAAGAAAGCCAGGATGGTCAAACTGAAATAGTAAACTGTGCTGCATTACAATATTAAGATGGAGGGGAAGCCTGGTTAGGAACAAGACGGAGTTGAGTAGAACTACTACAAGAAACCCAAAGTTAACAGCCAGCCAGGAAGGGGTAAAGTCAAAGCCAATTACGCAGATGTGGAGACAAGCCGTGAGGTAAGCATGGATCATACAATTCACAGGACAGATATTTTTCAGAGGTCATGGTGCTTCTTTCTTAGGCTGCCTGTTTTTCAATGTAAATACCTTACATCTCTTGAACATGTGCATTGGCCAGCTTCAAGCTGCTATCTGACATACACTCTGATCTCTTCAACTAGACTGCTATTAGTTTATTGCAGTAGCTATACTGCTATAGGTATATAGGGTGTGTGTACTTGATAATCGCTGTGAAATTCCTAAAAGTAAAACTTGAGTAAACATATCAGAGTAGAGATATACTTATACATATCACACATTACGTTGTAAGCACATGCCATTTCACATTTTCCCAAATTAGGTTTTATTCAAACTCTACAAAATAAATAGATAATAATATAATTTTTCATCTGTATATATAAATCAATCCTATGCCATCGATGTAGCATATTGAAATTTCCTTTCGTTTTAAAAAAAAAGGAAAAAGTGTATCTTGCTTAGGTTACTTCTATTTAAAAATGAATAAAATGAATACAAATTTAAACTTTAACTTTTTAAATTAAACTGATTTGTTTTGTTTATTTATACACATTACATTTTTATAAAATCTAAAATCTGATAATTTTTCTTGGCTTTCCCCAGTAGCCACAATTATAGACTATTTCAGCCATATATATCCTCTGTCTCTTTCTCACTTTCTTTTTCTTTCTTTGTCTCTCTCCTGAGTGCCCAGGATCATCTAGAGCTACAGAATAGAAAATTCCATTTTGGACTCTTGACCAAAAATACCCTCCCAACAATGCTTACCAGGTTAAACTTGGGACAATTTATGACTGAGTGCTGTCTGAGTAGGTTGTTCATGGACCAACCTAGGTTGTAAGTTGATTCCCAAGCTATAGAGGTCCTGCCCCATTATTTGACATTCTTGATTCAAGCAGTGTGTAATTATAGGCCTAATCAAGTTTCAATTGTCAGCCTTAATAAGAATCAGAAGCTTGAATTTCATTGTCAACCATCATTTAGTTTCATAAGGAATGGAGTGCGGAGAATGATGTGGCCTTTCGGAGTGAGTTTGCTGCATTTTGTATTAGCTGAATTCTCCAGTGTACTCCCTCTCTACAATAGTCATAAGCAAACTGCATAGGTGCAAAGTTTGTTTAATTATAAGACAGTATAGATGAAATGATTTTGGGGTACCTGAAAACATTTACTCTTAGATACCTCTCCAGCCTAATTGACTAATGCCTGCATTTGATGTTATGATCTAAACACATCGGGGGCAAAGTAATGCCCAGAGATCTCTCAGCATAAATGGATTTATCT
Organism: Macaca thibetana thibetana; assembly: GCF_024542745.1. NCBI lineage: Eukaryota > Metazoa > Chordata > Mammalia > Primates > Cercopithecidae > Macaca > Macaca thibetana. The sequence continues at coordinate 79,053,439 of NC_065589.1, read as the reverse complement.
ACTTATTTCGTGGGATGAGTTTTGATAGAGGATTTGGGAAAAAACAATGTAGAAAGGGGAATCGAAGGGTGAGACAATTTTGCTTTCAGCCAACTTAGGTTGTAGTCATTTTCCCCAGAAAAAATCCTATGATGGGCTCTGGGTACCCAAATATGTGAGCTTTTATGATTGGGCATACGGTAAGGAAAACAATTTAGCTCAGCATTTACCTCTAGGGATAAAAATATAAGCATCTCCTGAAGAAGGACGATCTGCTGGGAGAAATCTCTGTCTATCAGATATTTACTGACCCTCTGCTGTGCACACAGCACAGTATTTTGTGTTCAGAGTTGAAGAGACTTTAGATTTGTTACTCTTTCTAAGACGATTTGTCTGTTGTAATAACAATAGCCTTTTGAAAAGTGGCTGTTCTTTATTTCACCTTTTGTTCTCTGCCATTCTAAGTGATTTTCTTGATGATAAAAACCCTTCTATTCTAATTTTGGTTTTCCTTTCTTCAAATTTAAAGCTATTTGTCATTACAAAATTTTATGAAAATTGTATGTTTTGCACAACAAAATAGGAGCAGACAGTTGTGGGTATACTGCTGTTTATGGTGTCAGAATCATGTTTTGCATAGCACAAACTTTTAGCAATTATAATATTATAAGGGAAAGATTGACTGCTATAAACTTTGCATTCTTATTGTATAGACAGTATTCAGCAGTGGTTAAGAGCACAGAATTGAAGACAGACTATGTGGGTTCAAATCTCAGTTCTGTCATTTATTAGTAATATGACCTTGGGCAAATTATTTAATTTCTTTATTCTTCAGTTTCTTCATCTGTGAAATAAAATGATAATAATATATCAATCATAAAGTTGCTATGAGAATTAAATAAGTTGACCTTGGTAAGGCACTTAAAATAGTGCCTGGTACACTAAAAATACTTATGTGTTTGCTAAATAAAAAAAGTCTAAGGACATTCAGTAGTCCAAAATATATTTATTGTCTCTCATTTTTTTCTATTAAGGTATAATACACTAACTCTGAAATGCTTAGTCTTCAAAATAATACCAATATAACAAACGCTTGGAGACTAATGTCAACTTAAATAATTTGAGAATTTTAAGAAAATGAGCAGCCAGCCATCATGCTACCATGTGAAAATTAGATCACCAAAAGTGAGAATTGCCACTTAGAAATTACTTTACCAGTATGCTTAGAAATGGATGGATATGATTGTGTGGGGGGAGCTACTTACGGCCGTATTTAGTGTGATACCCAACAGGTGCCCTGTGTTGCCTTGATTTGTGATGCTGATCAGATCTTCAACTATTTTTTCTAGAGGCTTGAAGATTGGAGCATTAAAGAAAGTGATATGTGGAAAATCTATCTGTTGAATTGACACTGCTGCTGTAAAATTAGTGTGATGTAGCTTTTCAAGAGTTCTAATGCAGAAGTATCATAAAAGAATAAACTCTGAAGACATTCTCTTTCCTTGGTAACTAAAATATGTTCATAGCTTCTTGTTTCAACATCAGTTTTTTGCCTGTTTCAAGGAACTTTGTTAATCAACAGAACTATTCAGTAGTTCTACATTCTGAATGTGAAATACAAGGTAAACACTGAAGAACACATTCAGTGTTTCCTGAATTGAATAAGAATTGTCAACATGTATATACCTTCATTTTATACATTTTCTAACCATTTAGATTTATAGTTCATTAGATCACACCCAGCACGAATGAGGCTTGAAGATTGGAGCATTAAAGAAAGTGATATGTGGAAAATCTATCTGTTGAATTGACACTGCTGCTGTAAAATTAGTATGATGTAGCTTTTCAACAGTTCTAATGCAGAAGTATCATAAAAGAATAAACTCTGAAGACATTCTCTTTCCTTGGTAACTAAAATATGTTCATAGCTTCTTGTTTCAACATCAGTTTTTTGCCTGTTTCAAGGAACTTTGTTAATCGACAGAACTATTCAGTAGTTCTACATTCTGAATGTGAAATACAAGGTAAACACTGAAGCACAAATTCAATGTTTCCTGAATTGAATAAGAATTGTCAACATGTATATACCTTCATTTTATACATTTTCTAACCATTTAGATTTATAGTTCATTAGATCACACCCAGCACGAATGAGGTCTCTCACATATCTCTTTCTTCAAATTGTTTCTTATGGCCATGGTAGATCTCAGAAGTACAGCTAAAGCACTTGATCCTTTAGTTTATTAAGATATTTCAGGCAGGGCACGGTGGCATACACCTGTAATACCAGCATTATGGGAGTCTGAGGTGGGAGGATCACTTGAGCCCAGGCATTCAAGATAAGTCTGGGCAACATAGGGAGACCCTATCTCTACAAAAACATCTAAAAATTAGCTGAGTGTGGTGGCACATGCTTGTAGTCCCAGCTACTTGGGAGGCTAGGGTGAGAGGGTTACTTGAGCCCAGGAGGTCGAGGCTATAGCACTGTATTATTCTGCTTTCATGCTGCAATGAAGAAACACCCAAGACTCAGTAATTTATAAAGAAAAGAGGTTTAATTGACTCACAGTTGTGCATGGCTGGGGAGGCCTCAGGAAACTTATATTCATGGTGGAAGACACATCTTCACAGGGTGGTAGGAGAAAGAAATGCCAAGCAAAGGGGGAAAAGCCCCTTATAAAACCATCAGATCTCATGAGAACTCACTCACTAGCATGAGAATAGCAGCATAGGGGTAACAACCCCCATGATTCAATTACCTCTTACTGGATCCCTCCCACTACATGTGGGGATTATGGGAACCACAATTCAAGATGAGATTTGGGTTGAGAAACAGCCAAACCATATCATTCTGCCCCCGGCCCCACCCAAATCTCATGTTCCCACATTTCAAAACACAATGATGCCTTTCCAACAGTCTCCCAAAGTCTTAACTTATTCCAGCATTAATCCAAACGTTCAAGTCCAAGGTTTCATCTGAGACAAGCCAAGTTCCTTCTGCCTTGAAAGGAGCCTGAAAAATAAAAAGCAAGTTAGTCACTTCCTGGATACAATGCAGGTACAGGTATTTGGCAAATGCACCCATTCCAAATGGGAGAAACTGGTCAAAACAAAGGGGCTACAGGCCCCACGCAAATCCAAAATCCAACAAGGCAGTCACCAAACCTTAAAGTTCCAAAATGATCCCCAGATCATGCTGATGCAAGAGGTGGGCTTCCACGGCTTTGGGCAGCTCTGCCTCTGCAGCTTTGCAGGGTATAGCCCCCATCCTGGCTGCTTTCACAGGCAGGGATTGACTGTCTGCAGCCTTTCCAGGCACACAGTGCAAGCTATTGGGAGATCCACCATTCTGGGGTCTGAAGGATGGTGGCCCTCCTCTCACAGTTCCACTAAGTGTGCCCCAGTAGGGATTCTGTGTGGGGGTTCAAACCCCACATCCCCTTCTGCAATGCCCTAGTGGAAGTTCTCCATTAGGGCTCTGCCCCTGCAGCAAACTTCTGGCTGGACATACAGGTGTTTCCATACACCCTCTAAAATCTAGGTGGAGGTTTCAAACCTCAATTCTTGACTTCTGTGCACCCGCAGGCTCAACACCACTGTAAGCTACCAAGGCTTGGGGCTTGCACCCTCTGAAGTAATGGCCCAAGCCGTACATTGGCCCCTTTTAGCCATGGCTACAGCTGAGCCACTGGGACACATGGCACCAAATCTGGAGGATGCACAGAGCAGGGGGGCCCTGGGCCCAGCTCAAGAAGCCATTTTTCCCTCCTGGGCCTCCAGGCCTGTGATAGGAAGGGCTGCCATGAAGGTCTCTGACGAGGCCTGGAGACATTTTATTCATTGTCTTGGTGATTTAACGTTTGGCTCCTCATTACTTATGCAAGTTTCTGTAGCCTGCTTGATTTTCTCCCCAGAAAAATGGGTTTTTCTTTCCTATCACGTTGTCAGGCTGCAGATTTTCCAAACTTTTATGCTCTGCTTCCTCTTGAATGCTTTGCCACTTAGAAATTTCTTCCTCCAGATACCCTAAATCATCTCCCTCAATTTCAAATATCCACAGATCTTTAGACTAGTAGCAAATGCCGCCAGTCTCTTTGCTAAAGCATAACAAGAGTGACATTTACTCCAGTTCCCAAGAAGTTCTTCATCTCCATCTGAGACCACCTTAGCCTGGACTTCATTGTCCATACTGCTATCAGCATTTTGGTCAAAGCCATTCAACAAGTCTCTAGGAAGTTCCAAACTTTCCCACATCGTCCTGTCTTCTTCTGAGCTCTTCAAGTCTCTAGGAAGTTCCAAACTTTCCCACATTTTGCTGTCTGCTTCTGAGCCCTCCAAACTGTTCCAATCTCTGCATGTTACCAAGTTCCAAAGTTGCTTCCACATTTTTGGGTGTCCTTATAGCAGAAACCCACTCTACCAATACCAATTTACTGTATTAGTCTGCTGTCATACTGCTATGAAGAAATACCCGAGATTGGATAATTTATAAAGAAAAGAGGTTTAATTGACTCATAGTTCCACATCGCTGGGGAGGCCTTGGGAAACTTACAATCGTGGTGAAAGACACCTCTTCACAGGGCAGCAGGAGACAGAAATGCCAAGCAAAGGGAGAAAAGCCCCTAATAAAACCATCAGATCTTGTGAGAACTCACTCACTGTCATGAGAACAGCAGCACGAGGGTAACAAACCCCATAATTCACTTACCTCCCCCTGGGTCCCTCCCATGACACATGGGGATTATGGGAACTGCAATTCAAGATGAGATTTGGGTGGGGACACAGCCAAACCACACCAAGCAGTTAGCTGTGATTGCACCACTGCACTCTAGCCTGGGCAAAAGGGTGAGATCCTGTCTCAAAATAAATACATAAATAAATAAATAATAAAGAAAAGAAAAGGAAAAAGGATCTTCATATAATCCAAAGGCAAAACCACAAACTGCAAATCAGACACTTCTTTAAGGCCCTACCTTCACCATAGTTGGTTATATGTCCAACTGAAAATGATTTGAATATTTAACTTCTAATCCCCCATCTGTAAAACAGAAATGATGCAACCTAATGTCCTCAGGCTGGATGGCCATCAATTACGAACAATTATCTGGTCAATTCTACATCTTATTGTATGTCTTGAAAATTCACTTGGTTCATTGAGATGTCCTAGACATATATGTTTATGTGAAAAATGGGCAGTATTATTTGGACAGCATTCATAAATGTAATGACTTCCACACAAGTCAAGGACTGGTGAACATTAGTAATAGGGAAAGAGAATTATAATGACTGGATTTATACTATAAAAAATTGCCAGGCTGAACTGCCCAGCTACGATAATTCCTCAAAATCAAAAATGTTGCCTTTACTTGAGAAGCAGAAGAGAGAAAGATAAGGCATACAGCAGAATACTCCTTTGGGATTGGGTTGATTCCTGTAATGTTTATCAATGCTCTGAATGATGGAAGAGAAAGCATCCTTATTAGATTTTCCAATAACCTAGTTAGGCAGGAAAAAACAAGAAGTTAATTCAAAGAGACTTTGACAAATAAGAAATGACCTGTCAACACAAGTTCAGAAAAGGGCAAGTATAAAACAAGTATTAGGCTCAGAGTATCAGTAATCTGATAGAAGATGGGAATGGCTAAAATGAGTGTCCAGGACTAGACCTGTGGCTCTTAGTAAGGTGAATAAGAGTCAGTAATGTAGTGCTGCCACTTTGAAATATGTACTTAGAGAATATTAGGGCATATGCAATAGGAATGACTGACATTACCTAAGAGATGAAAAATAGATTCAATCAGGGAAGGGTAAAGAAGATGACACATCCCAAAGAAGAAAAGGTTAAGGAGAAGTTTTCCCATATAATATCTGTCTACTACTGAGTTATTCCATTTTTGCATATTCTATACCATAGGAAATCAACAAATTGTGATGTTAACACCAAAGTCTTCCTATATATAGCAAGTCCTCAAATAACGTTGTTTTGTTCAGTGTCCTTTCATTATAATATTGATGATAAAGAAAATTGCTTTGTGGTTGGGGTCATTGTCTGTGTGGAGTTTATACATTCTCTCGTCTGTGCGGGTTTTCTCTGAGTTCTCTGATTTCCTCCCACATCCCAATGTTTTGTGGGTTAGGTTAGGTTAACTGGTATATCTAAAAAGTTGTCCCAGTGACAGTTGTGCATGGGTGTGAGTGCACCTTGCAATGGGATGGCGTCCTGGACAGGATTAGTTCCCACCTTGTACCCTGAGCTGCTGGGAGAAGCTTCAGCCATCCGTGATCCTGACCTAGAATAAGCAAGTAAATAACAATCTTACTTGTTTCTTAAATGTATATATAGCTCACATTTATTTCAATGTTTAACATTAGAGGTGTTGTGGGTTTTTATTTAGAAGTTTGGTGATATTTTTATGACCAGAAATATGCCATAGAAATTTAACTCTTATTTTTATCAATGAGTCTATGGTAAAATTAGTTTCCTTATACATTTCGCCTTGTACATTTCCTCCTACATTCTGCAGTTTCCAAGAACCTATCAACCACGTTAAGTGAGGACTTACTGTATACTCCTCAGACAGAACTGCTTTGGAAACTATCACTAACATTGCTACAACCGGACATTAACCAGTTTTCAAACTGGTTCATCTTTTAACTGAATATGACCAGTGGTCTTTTCCTAATTGGAAGTTTACAAATCACCGTGTATGGTTAGCTCCTTGGTCCAGTCCAATATTGACTCTACATCCCAAGGGATATTCTCCTGAACAAGTTTCTTTTTTGGTGTTAGCTTCACACACAATAATGTGCTCTTTAATATATCCTGGATTATAAATTTCACACTGCATTATGGACTTGTCAGCTATGAATTTAACTAAAACCTTTTGCAACTACCTACATTTTTAGTTTGTATTACTGCTTGCATAGTGAGTTCTATTTATGTAGCACCTGATGTGCCAAAGTATTACTTTATTTTTTTTTTTATTCGTCCTGAACTCACTTCTTTAAAGGTCTATGTTCTGGCTCTAAGATTCCAGTAATTGATAAACAAGCCTATTCTCTCTTTTCAAACATTTATCACAAACATTTTTGACATTTCTTTCTTTAGATGTCAGAAGCCTATTTTTTTCAGTCTATCTTTATAAAAAGTCCTCCATTCACACCCCATCCTCTTGGTTATTTTATCTCATTTCCTTAAGCTTCCTTGGGATGTGTTAACTGTTGACATAAATAGCTGTTTCCTCTTGGGTCTGCTTCCATTCCATACAGGAAAGTTGAAGCAATGCAAGAGCCAAATACATTTAATCCATTATATACACTGAAACAGCCTAGTCAGTGGATATGCCACAGGCCTGCGGTACTTGAGAAATACATGATCATACATACTAAGTACAGTCTCTTTTATCTGTGATCTAAGACCATCACTATCATTTTATCCTTTGAGCAGTATATATGAGCCCCTCCCTAACTTCTTTCTAGATCTTCCTTCAAGGGAGAAGTAACTATAACTAGAATACATCTTTTTCTACCTCTCATGGTTATTTTCCTAATTTGCATGTGATTTTTCTCATTGTATCATCAATGCAAGAACAGAGGTATATAGCTACTGCACCAAGAGTGGCCCTCTCACAGCTGGCCCTTCAACTGCATACATTATTCTACTAATCCATTTTGATAAACTATAAATATGTTCTTATTTGCTCTCGCTTTTGTAGTTTCTAGAATGTACACATTCAGTCTTCTGAATATGTTAGTTCTCTACATTGTCCTAAAAATCTTAAAAGTTTCTAAATTCACTGCTCTAAAGAATTCTCTATCTGGTAACTAACAAGATATATCAGCTTTCTTCGATTCCTTATGTAATACTATCTCTCTCCCACATCTCTTTTTAAATTTCTTAACTTAATAAAACATATATTATGTTAAAGCCCATATTTTCCTCTTCAAATTAATATTACATACAATATTCCTGGACGCATACACTATTGCTATCTGAACGTTGTAATGTTATTTAAGGCATAAGCCCTTCTTTATTTTACATCTAGTCTAGTTCTATTGAAGATTAGTTTAATATTTTGTATTTAGTTTCCATTATCTTTTTCTAATGCCCAACAGTATTCCATGACAGGAAAACTTGGTTATTTTTAGGAAAATGCTTATAATGACTTCAGAGTCCTTTCAATAGAGGCTAGCTAAGAGCCACTTCTGCCAGATGTATTTTTGAAATAATGTTTTCCTAGATGCTCTGATCCACATTTCAAGTTGTCTGCCTATTTTATTTCATCTCCCTGATTCATTCAGCCATTTATCTGTGCTTCCTTTTTCCTTTCAGTTATTGAGTGCTTCTGGCACTGTTTGTTTGGTGCTGGTCACATAGCAATAAAAGATGACTTTTTGCCCTCAAGGAGTCTATAATCTAATGCGAACAATTATTCAGATTCTGATACTCTTCTAGCTTTTCTTCATTGGCTTAGTATTTACTACCAGAAAAGCTCAGGGTTAAATGCAAACTGAGAGGTTTAATTACATACTTTCTGATTTAGATCATTTATTTTAAAAAGTAAAATACTTTTTTTTTTTCAAAATTTATTTTTCAAAATGGCTGACTGGAAGCATTTTATGCACACTTCATCCACTTAAGAAAACCAAAATAGTGTGAAGACAATCGTACTTTGAATTCTTTTTTCAAGAGAGAACATGAGTGTTCAACAGAAAAGTGACAGGAAACATCAAAAACTAGGAAAGAGAGGGAAAAGAGGCAGCTGCTTGGCTGGGACCAGCAGGGAGCTAGAAGTAACTCCCCAGTGCAAGGAGAGGGTGAGTGAGGGTATTTTTGTGGTCTATGTTTCCACCTGGGGAATCATACAATATTAGGGAGCTGAGAGGCTCAGAAGGAACTGCTCCAGGGAAGGAGCTTGCTCTCTGACCTGCAACCTTTCTGAAACCTAAGTGATTACAGCAAGATGTCATGACTGCCAATGCTGGAAAGCAGGCAGTGTCACTGGGACTTGAGTGGGATGCGAGTTGCCATGGAGACTTGGTCCGAGCTGGGTGGGTGCTCCTACAGCCCAGAGGTGAGTTATAGGCTAGGCATGGAGTACCAGATTTGATGAGCCAGCTGGGTCTGCTGCAACAGCCAGGACAGGGGAGCAAGCCCCAGTAGGGATGGGGTGTGAGAGGAATGTGTGTCTCCCACCTGTCGGCCAAGGTTGTGGCCTCTGTGACTAACCTAACACTCCCCATGACAGGATGGGCAAGGCAGCTTCTGTCCCTTACGTGAGCATTCCATGAGGAGCGTGATGGTCACCTTGCCCCTGCCTATCGTGGCTGGTGCATGTACTTGCCATTGGGAAGCCTCAGAGTAAGCCTGCCCAGTGTGGCTTTGCCCAGTTTTGCCCTCCTCCCACTAAGATAGAGATATAGTCTGGAGTCTTGTATATTGCACAACACCACTCACCACCTGGGCACCTGAGCACTCCTCTCAAGGGATAGAGGTTGGACCTAAACACCCTTTTGCCACCACCTCAGTGGGCACCTCCCGTAATTGCCACCAGTTGGCTTGGAGGCTGGCCTTCACAGCCCATCACAACCCTGCCAACACAACTGCACAGCACTTGGGACCCAGAAGAGCATCTCACCACTGTTTCCACTATCATCCATGACAAACTGGCCACCCGGAAACTCAAGAGCCCACTTACCTGGTCTATCACTATCACAACCAGCATCTGAGTAAACCTCCCAGAAATCCAAGAATTGGCCTGCCTGCAACTGCCAATACAAGTCCCACCCCAGGGCACAAGGATAGATATGCCTACTCCATCATCACTACCACTGAAGCCTGAAGATAGGCCCAACTGGCATTCTAGTCCCAAGCACAACTCAACAAAGCCTCCTATAAAAACCACACCCTAACACACCAAAAAAGCCACAGACACTGCTAATACTATTTATAGCCAAAGAAATCATAGAGAGCTTTAAGTACTGTATGTATCCACAAGCAAAGCCAAAGGGCCCTCCCCAGCCACCATCACAGACATACCTTCAGCAAAACATCTCCTTTGCAATGAAAGTAAGCTCAAAAACAGGAACAAGCAACTGCTACATCAGATGCCCAGGTATCAACATAAAAACACAGGAAACCTGAAAAAACAAGGGAATATGACATACCCAAAAGCATAATAATTCTCTAGCAATAAACCTTAACCAAAAAGAAATTCTTGAAATCCCAGATAAATAATTCAATTCAAAATATTGATTTTGAAGCTCAGTGAAATGTAAGAGAAGTATAAAAACCAACACAAATATCTCAGAAAAATAATTCAGGATATGAAAAAAACTTGCCAAGGAGACTGATATTAAAAAAAGAAATTCTGCAAGTGAATAATTCACTTTAAAAGCATCAAATACATTCAAAAGCTTCAACAATATGCTAGATCAAGCAGAATAATTTTGGAACTTGAAAATGGGTCTTTTGAAATGACCCATCAGACACACATAAAGAAAAAAGACTAAAAATAATGAACAAAGTCTTTGGGAAGTTTGGGACACCATAAAGCAATTAAACAGTTAAATTATTGGTAACTTTGAAAGCAGAGCGATCAAAAGGTTTAGAAAACCTATTTAACAAAATAATAGTTGAAAAATACTCAAGCCTAGCAGAGATTTAGACATCCACATACAGGAGGCTTAATGATTTCCAAACAAATACAATGCAAAAAGGTCTTCACCATTGCATGTTATAATCAAGCTGTCTAAAGTCAAAGTGAAGAGTGAATTTTAAAAACAGCAAGAGAAAAATACCTAGTCACTATAAAATAAAACTCATCAGACTAATAGCAGACTTCACAGCAGAAACTCTGTAGGCCAGACGAGAATGGAATGATACAGTCAAAGTGCTGAAAGAAGAAAAAAAAACACCTGGTAGCCAAGAATACTACATACAGCAAGATTAACCTTCATAAACAAAGGAGAAATAGTCTTTTCCAGGCAAGCAAATGCTAAAACATTCATCTACATTTGACTAGCTCTCCAAGAAATGCCCAAAGAAGTTCTAAACTTGGAAGCAAAAGGATGATATTTACTATCATGAAAACACCCGAAAGTACAAAACTTACTGGTACAGCAGTCACATGAAGGAAAAAGCAAATAATAATACAATGGCACCGCTACAGATCATATGTTAGGCCACAAAACAAGTGTCAACAAAGTTTTCAAAAAATGAAATCATGGCCGGGTGCGGTGGCTCAAGCCTGTAATCCCAGCACTTTGGGAGGCCGAGACGGGCGGATCACGAGGTCAGGAGATCGAGACCATCCTGGCTAATATGGTGAAACCCCGTCTCTACTAAAAATACAAAAAACTAGCCGGGCGAGGTGGTGGGCGCCTGTAGTCCCAGCTACTCGGGAGGCTAAGGCAGGAGAATGGCGTAAACCCGGGAGGCGGAGCTGAGATCCGGCCACTGCACTCCAGCCTGGGCGACAAAGCGAGACTCCATCTCAAAAAAAAAAAAAAAAAAGAAAAAAATGAAATCATATTATCTCCTTAGACCACAGTGGAACACAATTAGAAATTTCATTTCTAGAGGAACTTTGAACACTATACAAATACATGAAAATTAAAAAACATGCTCCTGAATGGTCATTGGCTCAATAAAGAAATCAAAGTGAAATAAATTTTTTGAAACAAAAGAAAATGGAAACACAACTTAAGAAAACCTCTAGGAAACAGCAAAGGCAGTGATAATGGAATTTTATAGCATTAAATGCCTACATCTAGAAAGTAGAAAGATTACAAATTAGCAATCTAACAATGTATATTAAGGAACTTGAAAAGCAAGAACAAACCAAACCCCACATTCGCAGATGAAAAGAAATAACAAAGATCAGAGTAGAACTAAATAATAATACAAGGGATCTCGTATTGTAAGTAGAGACTAAAAAACAATACAAGGGATCAGTGATATGAAGAAATTGTTTCTTCAAAAAGATAAAATTGATAAACCACTCACTAGACTAATAAAAAAAGAAAATAAAAATAAACGACTTAGATACCAAAAGTGTACATTACAACTGATATCAATGAAATACAAAAGATCATCAAAGACTCTGATGAACAGAACTATATACCCCAAAACAGAAAACCTAGAGGGAATGGATAAATTCAAAACTTGCAGTCTCCCAAGATTAAACCAGGAACACATAGAAAACCTGAACAGACCAATAACAATAGCATGATTGATTCAGTAATAATCATCTAATAAAGAAAATTCCAGGACCAGATAGATTTCACAGTTGAATTCTACCAAAAGTATAAAGAAGAACTAATACGAATTCTCCTGAAACTATTGCAAAAAAATCACATTAGGGAATTTTCCCTAATTCATCCTACAAGGCCAGTATCATCGTAATACTAAACCAGACAAAGACACCACAATAAAAAAAAAAAATACTATAGTCCAATATCCCTGAGGGACATAAATGCAAAACAAATCAAATCTAACAGCACATTAAAAAGATAACACACTATGAACAAATGGGTTTTATTTCAGGGATGCAAAGATGGTTCCACATACACAAATCAATAAATATTATATATTACTACATAAACAGAATCAAAGACAAAACCAGATTATTATGTCAATAGATGCAGAAAAAGCATTTGATAATGTTTGACAACCATTCATGATAAAAACCCTCAACAAACTAGGCGTAGAGGAAATATACCTCAAAATAATAAAGGCTATATATAACAAACCCACACCTAACATCACACTTAATGTGGAAAAGTCAAAAGCATTTCCTCCAAGAACTGGAACACAAGAATCCTCACTTTCACCATGCTTATTCAATACAGCAATGGAAGTCATAGCCAAGTCAGTCAGGCAAGGGAAAGAAATAAAAGACATCCAAATTGGAAAAGACAAAAATTGGAAGTCAAATTTCTCCATTTGCTGATTACATGATTTTATATCTACAAAAACCTAAAGACTCCACCAAAAAACTCTTAGATTTAACAAGTTAATTCAGTAAAGTTTCAGGATACAAAATCAAAGTTAAAAAATCAGTACTATTTCTATAACCAAATAATGATTTAGCTGAGAAAGGCATCAAAAAGGCAATTCCATTTACCATAGCTATGGAAAAAATAAAAATAAAAAAATGCAGAATACAGGCCAGGCGCAGTGGCTCAGGCCTGTAATCCCAGCACTTTGGGAGGCCCAGGCGGGTGGATCACGAGGTCAGGAGATCGAGACCATCCTGGCTAACATGGTGAAACCCCGTCTTTACTAAAAATACAAAAAATTAGCCGGGCATGGTGGCGGGCGCCTGTAGTTCCAGCTACTCGGGAGGCTGAGGCAGGAGAATGGCGTGAACCCAGGAGGCGGAGCTTACAGTGAGCTGAGATCGCGCCACTGCACTCCAGCCTGGGCAACAAAGCGAGACTCCGTCCCCCCCCAAAAAAAAAAACCCAAAAAAAAAAACCAAAATGCAGAATACATTTAACCATGGAGGTGAAAGATCTCTCCAAAGAAAACTACCACGCATTGATGAGAGAAATTGAAGATGATATCAATGAGTAGAAAAATCTTTCATGCTCCTGTATTGGAACAAAAAAATTAAAATGACCATACAGTTCAAAGCAATGAGTAGATTCAATGCAATCGCTTTTAAAATACTGTTATTTTTCACAGAATTAGGAAAAAAAATGCTAAAATTGACATGGAACCAAAAAAGAGCCCAAATATCCAAAGCAATCCTGAGGCGGGAAGGAGCTGGAGGTGTCACATTACCTGACTGAAAATTATATTACAAGGCCATTATAACCAAAACAGCATTATAAGAGTATTAAAACAGACATATAGATCAATGGAACAGAATAGAACAGAACAGGTAACCCAGAAATAAAGCTACATATTTACAGACAACTGATATTTGACAAAGCCAACAAGAACATACACTGGGAAACGAACACCCTTTTCAATACATAGTACTGGGAAAATTGGAGAGCCATACGCAGAAGAATAAATCTGAACCTCTGTCTCCCACTATAAACAAAAATTAATTCAAGGTGGATTGATCAAACACTATAAACTATATAGAAACTATAAAAATTTGAGAAGGAAACTCAAGGAAACTCTTCTGGACAATAGTCTAGGCAAAGAATTTATGACTAAGACCTCAAAAGCAGAGGCAACAAAAACAAAAATAGATAAATGAGATTTACACTTAAAAGTTTCTACACAGCAAAAGAAACAATCAACAGTGCGAAGAGGCAACCTGTTGAATGGAAGAACATATTTGCAAACTATTCATGTATTAGGGAACTCATATTCAGAATATGCAAGGAACTCAACTCTACAACAAGAAACAAATAATCCTATTAAAAAATGACTAAAGGACATGAACAGATATTTTCCAAAAGAAAATATACAAATGGCCAATCAGTGATGAAAAAAAATTCAACATCACTAATTGTCAGAGAAATGCAAATCAAAACCACAATGAGTTATCATCTTTCCCAAATCAGAATGGCTATTACTAAAAAGACAAAAATAACAGATGTTGGCGAGAATGTGGAGAAAAGAGAACACTTATACACTGCTGGTGGGAATGTAAATTAGTACAACTCCTACAGAAAACAGTATGGAGATTTTTTGAAGAACTAAAAATAGAACTATCATTTGAACCAGCAATCCTACTACTGGGTATCTATCCAAAGAGAAAGAAATTTTAGAAGACACACATATAAACATAAAAGGATGTAAAATAGACAAAACATCTTTGAAAAAGAACAAAGTTGGGAATCAAACACTGCCTGATTTCAAAGCTTATTGTAAAGCTACATCAATCAAAATAATGTAGTATTGATGTAAAGATAGATTGGTAGTCAAAAGAGAGTACAGCCACAGATCCACATATGTACGTTCAATTGTTTTATAATAAATATGCCAAGGCAATTCAATGGGGAAAATAAACGTCTTACAAATTATGCTAGGATCATTGGATAGTCCTATTTAAAAAATATGTACCTTGACCTTTACTTCACACCGTTTATAAAAATTAACTCAAATGGATCAGAGAATAAAATTTAAGAACTAAAACTACAGGCTTCTAGAATAACTCATGAGAATAAATCTTAGTGTAAATGCTTGGCAAGTATGTCTTAACTATAACAAAGTATGAAGTATAAAATTAGAAATAGCAATTAAACTTCAAAATTAATAGTTTTTATGTTTCAGAAGACACTTTGGAAAGTGAAAAGACACACAGACTGGTAAACAATCTTTGCAAATATATATTAGGTAAAGAATTTGAATCTAGAAAATATGAATAACACAACTAAATGATAAGAAAACAAGTATCATTCTCATCTTCACCCAAAAAAATGGCAAAAAAATTTGAGCAGACTTTTTTTTAACCAAAGGAAATGTGGATGGAAAAGTAGACATGAAAACATCTTCAATATTATTTGCTACTAGGAAAACACAAATTAAAATATCATATCCATGTGATGTAAATATTTCCCCATTTGCCATTTAGCTTTTATAATGTTTTAAAAATTCATTTAAAAAAATTTTGCCACGCCAAAGTTGATTTTTTAGGGTAATATAATCTATTAATCTTTTATTATATGGCTTCTGTGTTTTAAAGTATAGGTAAAATATCAGGTAGCTGTTTCAGTACAATTTATTGAATAATTTATTATTTCTCCTACTGGTTTAAATAATCATCTTTATCATAAATTTCAATTCCTATATGTAAATTTTGTTCTGCATATTTACTTCTCATTATTTTTCTTTAGTTTGTTTACATATTTATACATAAATACCATATTCTTTTAATTACTAAAGCTTTATTATATGTTTTACTATGTGGTAGTGATAGTTTTCTACACTTACGTACTTTTTTTTAAACCATAAATACCGAATGCAAAAGTAACCAAGTTCTGAGAGAAAATTACAAGAGATTGATATTAAGAGCACAGTTATGGAATTGACTGGAAGAGAGAAGGCTCACCTGAAGCAAAAAAAGAAAGGGGAGAGTGGTATGGCAACAAATTGGGAAGTCACTACAAACTTTCAGTAAAATGAGAATTAAAATCATTTGCTAAAAGAAAAGAAGGTAGAAGTTGGATAGGCAACTTAAAAATGGTGAAAGGAAATGACAGAAGGTACCTGGTTAAATAAAAGAACCAACTCAGAACCTGCAGATCTGGAGATGTCAACCCTAGGCATTCATTTTTCACCTTCCTGCCACCCCGAACCAAAAAAGCCTGGGGTTAGCCATGGATATGATGGATTGCTGGAACAAACCTGAACTCATGTACAATAGGATTAGTGCAGAAGGAAAGCAAGGGTGCTAAGGCTGCTGTAGAGATTTGTTGAAAGTATCAACAGTGGGGTACTGACTATGTTTAGAACAGAGGCAAAGAAGATACTGGCAGTCTGGGTGAAATTGGACAAATATTGAATTGGAGGTTGCTATGAGGCTGAAAATCAGGAATCTTGAGAATGAGAGAGTAAGGAGGATGGAAGAATAAAAAGTTATGTTCTGAGAATAGGCAAGTGATTAAGATTTTAGGAATATTGCAGATTAAGACAATGCCAAAAATCCAGGAAATATCTGTAAGAATAAAGGTCATAATGTAGGTAAAATTATTGGAGTTGGGGAAATTAAATAGTTGTAGTGCCAGATGGAGTGTAGTATAAGACAGGTCACCTCTATGTGTTCTGAAAACTTGTAGGTCATGGCTGGATGCAGGATACAAAGAAAAATTTTAAGTTCCATCCCAATGTCTTAAATTAGAGATTGTCAAAGTGAAGTATATAAATCTATGTGGAGCTACAAGATACTTGTCAGGCATTCTATGAGGTGAAAGTTAATTTTATAATAATACAAAGATATGTGCCCCTTTAATCATGTTGGTATTTGCACTAGAAACAGTGTGAGGAGAGCTAACATCATACTTAATGTTGAGAAACTGAGTGTTTTTTCCCTAAAATAAAACAAAACGTTTGTTTTCATCACTTCTATTCAACATTGTACAGGAGGTACCAGTCAGGGCAATTAGGCAAGAAAGAGAAACAAAAGGAATCCAGATTGGACAGGAAGAAGTAAAACTATTTTCAAATGACCTGATCTTGTATATAGGAAATGCTAAGGAATCCCCAAAAATCTATTAGAGCTGGTAAGCAAGCTAAGCATGGTTGCAGGGTAGAATATCAATATACAAAAATTCAATTTTATTTCTATATACTAGTAATGAATACTCTATAAATGATATTTAAAAACCAATTCGATTTATAATAGGGTCAAGGAGAATAAAATACTAAGGAATAAATTTAATAAAAGAGGTGTAAGACATTCACTGAAAATAGTAAGACAGTGTTAAGAAAAAAAGAACTAAATAAATGGAGGAACATCCCATGTTCATGGATCAGAAAGCTTAATATTGAAGAGATAGTAGTATTTTCCAAATTGTCCTGCAGAGTCGATGCAATTTCTACCAAAACTTCAGCTGCTTTTTTCTAAGCATAAACTGACGCAACCAATCCTAAAATTCATATAGAATTGCATGTGACCCCGAATAGCTAAAATAATCTTGAAGAGGAAAATCATAGTTGAGGCACTCACAATTCCTAATTTCAGTACTTACTACAAATCTATAGTAAACATTACAGTGTGGTACTGGCATAAGCATAGATATAGAGCAATGGAATAAAATTGAGAGTCTATAAAGAAATATTTATGGTCACTTAATTTTAGATAAGGGTGCCAAAACAATTCAATGAGGAAAGAAGTCTTTTCAACAAACGGTGTTGGGAAAACTGAACATCCACATGTGAAAGAGCTGGATACTTCCCTCACATCATACATAAAAATAAACCCAAAATAGATGAAAGACCTAAATGTAAAAGTTAAAAATATAAGACTCCAAGAAGAAATCATAAGAATAAATCCTTCCAGCCTCGGATTGAGCAATAGCTTCTCAGATAGGACAAAAGCATAAGTGACAAAAGTGAAAATAGATGAACTGGACTTCATCGAAATTAAAAACTTTTATGCTTCAATTACATCATCATGAAAGTGTAATAACATCTCACAGAATGGAAGAAAATATTTGCAAATCATGTATCTGTTAAGAATGTAGTACTCCAAATATATAAAGAACTCTTACAACTCAATAATAAAAAGACAATCCAATTAAAAATCGAGGAAAGAATGCTAGTAGACATTTTTCCAAGAAAATATAAAAATGGCCACAAGTCGCATAAAAAGATGCCCCTCATAATTAGTCATTAGAGAAATGCAAATCAAAACTGCAGTGAGATACCACTTGACACATGCTAAAATGGCTGTAATAAAAAAGACAGATACTTTTCTGAGGAAGACGCGGTCGTAGGACCTGCGGATCTGCGGTTCGCACGCTCCTGCTCCTGACTCACCGCTATTCGCTCTCGCCGAGGAACAAGTCGGTCAGGAAGCCGCGCAGCAGCCATGGCTTTTAAGGATACCGGAAAAAAACCCGTGGAGGCGGAGGTGGCAATTCACCGAATTCGAATCACCCTAACGAGCCACAACGTTAAATCCCTGGAAAAGGTGTGTGCTGGCTTGATCAGAGGCGCAAAGGAAAAGAACCTGAAAGTGAAAGGACCAGTTCGAATGCCTACCAAGACTTTGAGAATCACTACAAGAAAAACTCCTTGTGGTGAAGGTTCTACCACGTGTGATCGTTTCCAGATGAGAATCCACAAGCGACTCATTGACTTGCACAGTCCTTCTGAGATTGTTAAGCAGATTACTTCCATCACTATTGAGCTAGGAGTTGAGGTGGAAGTCACCATTGCAGATGCTTAAGTCAATTATTTTAATAAATTGATTACCAGTTGTTAAAAAAATAAATAAATAAAAAAGACAGATAATGAGAAGTATTATAAAGAAATTGCACGTTTCATACACTGCTGGTAGTAGTGTAAAATTGTGCAATCACTTTGGAAAACAGTCTGGCAATTCCTCAAAAGATTAAAAGAGAGTTATGTTATGACCCAACAATTCCAGTCCAGTCTTTATTCTACACCTAAGAAAAATAAAAACATGTCCCCAAAAATCTTGTACATGAAAGTTTGTATTGACATGATTTATAGAAGCCAAAAAGTGGAAAAAACACAAATGTTCAACAACTGATGAATGTATGAACAAAATGTCATATTATCTATATAATCTCATATATCTACATAATATTATTTATCAGTAAGAACTATTTAGTAAAAATATTATTTGGCAATAATATGAATTAACCCTGAAAATATTATAAGTGAAAGAAGCCAGACGCAAAAGACCACGTATCCTATGATTCCATTTTTATGAAACCAGAATAGGTGAATCCATAGAGAAACACGAACAGTGGTTTCCAGAGCCTGCACGAAAAGGGGAATAGGGAGTGACTGCTAGTGGATATAGAACTTCTTTTGGAGGGATGAATTTTTCTAGAATTTGATAGTGAGGATGAATGCACACTTTGTGGATATACTAAAAACCACTGAACTGTACACTTTATAAATGTCAGTTTTGTGGTATGTAGATTATAACTCAATAAAGTTAGTATTTAACAAAAAAACAATTGGGGGTATAACAGCTGGCCCCTTAGCACAAATCAGGGTAGTGGTAGTGGTAATGAACTCTGTACTTGCCGTCATTGTATTCTATATGCCACTCACTCATGGTAAGAAAATAGAAGTCAGGCCGGTCGTGGTGGCTCAGGCCTGTAATCCCAGCACTTTGGGAGGCTGAGGCTGGTGGATCACCTGAGGTCAGGAGTTCAAGACCAGCCTGGCCAAAATGGCGAAACCCCGTCTCTACTAAAAATACAAAAAATTAGCTGGGCGTGGTGGCAGGTGCCTGTAGTCCCAGCTACTCAGTAGACTGAGGCAGGAGAATCACTTGAACCTGGGAGGAAGAGGTTGCAGTCAGCTGAGATCACGCCATTGCACTTCAGCCTGGGCACCAAGAGTGAAACTCCATCTCCAAAAAAAAATAAAATAAAATAAAATAGAAGTCAGTCAATTTCACTTAAGAATGTCTTTGGTGAAACATTGAAAATTATTATTTTTATTAACTCTCCATCCTGAGTACATATCTTTTCAATATTCTGTTTGATAAAATGGGAAGTATGCATAAAGTGGAGTGTGATGATTGTCGCTAGGAAATGTTCTCTTAAGATTGAGTTGAAAGCTAAACTAGCTGCTTTTTTAAGGGAAATAAGTTTTACTTAAAAAAAAGATTGACAGGAAAAAATATGGTTGTTCAGATTTGGATATGTGGATATTTGGTGGACATTTCGTCAAGAATTAATGAAGTGAGCCTGTCACTTTAAGGAAAAGAACTGACAGTATTTGTTGTCGATAAAATTTGAGATTTCAAGTGAAAATTAGAATTTGTGGAAGCTTTTATCCTCCACTGCAAACTTAAAAGCTTCCCAATACTTAAGGACTTTCCTGATGAGATTGTTAGTGATAATAATAAATGCAATTTTTGATTCTGTATAATGAAATATATCATTGAAAAACTCACACAAGTCAATATTTTACAAATAGCTAGTGTGGGGCGTTATAAAATTTTGCATTTATTAAAGTTCCATTCAAAATACCAGAAAGATTTGTGTATTTAATGTAACAACATTAGATATGGATTCAAATTGCACATTGTAACTAAGCTTTCAAAAACTACCCTTTGTCAATTTTGGTAAGTTATCAAAGAAGAACATTCATAATTATTTGGAGAGGCTATTAAATTTTTTTCCATTCCAACACATTTTTATGTGAGGCCAGATTTTATTCATATACTTCAACCAAAATGACATATTTGCCATAGATTAGATGAAGATGGAGATTTGAGATTCTGTCTTCTAATAAGACAAGTAATAAGTGAAAATGTAAACATTATCACTCTTCTCACTATTTTTGTTTTGAAAAATATATTTCTTTTACAAAATTACTTATCCAAACATATTTTGGGTTCATTATTTATTCCAATCAATTAATAAAATAATTTTAAAAACATCTGTTTTAACTTCAAATACAGTAAATCTCAATAGATATAATCCATGTTTAAAAGGCTCTTTGTGGGCCTCAGTAATTCTTGAGAGTGAAAAGGGATCCTAAAGCTAAACAATTTGAAAACCACTGGACTGAATAATATAAAGAAAGGATATAGAGTTGATAAAAAGAAGAAACTTTTGATATAATTGGATACTTTGAGCATCAATAGTTTATGCATAAGAGTTAGAAAACGAATACTTGTATTTAACAAACACTTCATAGTTTTTATAATATACCAGATGCTATTCCAAGAGCTTTACTAATATTAACTCGTTTTTCTTCTGCACAATTTTATGAAGTGGCTATTATTATCTTTTTTGCATATATGAATATTGAGACGCTGAGAGTTTAAGTAAGCTACTCAATGTCACATAGCTAGTAAGTATCAGAGGCATATATTTGAAGCTAAATATTAGTTTGGCTTTACAATTTGTGCCATCTCATTTTAAAGCGGCAAAATGTAACTACAAGAATGCTGACCACACTGTCAGGTGCCATAGGATGCAGCCTTTTATGTGCCTCCTATGTATTCAGAACCATTCTGGGCATTTGTCACACTTTATCTCATTAATCTACAAAACACTTTACAAAACTGATATTATACATCTCACTTTGCAAATTAGAAAATGGAGACTTACAGACATTCAAATCGTTTGCTCAAAGTAACAGCTATTTAAGCACCAGATGACTTCAGTTGAGGGTTCAGTAGTCTGTTTAATTTTTAAACCATATCTTAGCACTTTCCTTTATAACTCTAAAAATAGCTATTTCCGGTATTTTATCAGACTACAGCTTTAAAATAAACCAAATGTCCAAACACCGGTATTCTAAACACTCCTATTACCAGGAAATCACTATTATTAAATATAAATAAATATCTATGGCCCATGTAAAATCCTATAATGATCTATCTGTCTATCTATCTATCCATCCATCCATCCATCTCTGCCATCTCTGCATATATATATATTAAAAAAACCTTAGAAGATATATATTTTTTAAAAAAACTTAGAATCAGGACTTCTGTAGATTGTTTTTCCTTCCTTCTCCTTCTTCTATCCTTCTCTTTCTTTTTCTTCTCTAGACCCTTCCTTTATATTGTTGTCTAGTGGTTTTGAAACCAACCCAATAGTCTTATAGGTAGTTTTGTTTTTGTATAAATATAGAAATCATCCTTTCTGGTCTTAAAGCTTGAAACTTACATTTATCTGAGTTGCTTCCATCCCTAGGCTTCTCAAAAAGTACCAAAGAACTGAAACTGACCAGATCATGGCATCCATAAAATGAAACACCAGGCCCCTCATTCATCATCATTGCTTCCTTAGGCCGCCAGAGTTCCTGTTTCCCTTACATTGTTACATTTCTTCTCTGCTAAATAAACCCCTAATTTTAGTAGGTCAGGCAGATGGATTTGAGACTGAGCTCCCATTTCCTCAGCTACAGCACCTGATTAAAGTCTTCTTCCTTGGCAATACTAATGGTCTGCAATACTCCTCATCTCAGTCATTCGCCTTCTGTGTAGTGAGCAGCAGGACCTAAACCAAAGCCCTGGTGTTTCAGTAAGTTTTCAAAATTTTTGACTTTAGAAACCCTTTACACTCTTAAGAATTTCCGAGGATCACAAAGAGATTTTTAAACATAGATTATGCCTACTGAAATTTACTGTATTTGAAATAAAAACAGATATTTTTAAAATTTCTATTAATTGGAAAAAGTAAATGATATGAGAGGGGGGCAGGGAAGTACTGGGTAGAGAAGGGCAGGGTCCCTGGAGAGGGCTCCACCCTCAGGCCTGTGCCCACGGACGTAAGTGAGGACAGGCACTCCTGTTTTTGCACCCAAATGTTGCGTTTTCCAAGACAACTATGGCCTGCCACGCTCCTCCCCCCCCAACCCCAACCCTCAATCCTGTGCCTTTCCCAACACTATCTGGCACACACACAAGTGGCAGGACATTGAGAGGAACACACCTGGAGAAGAACACAACGACAGAGGCTGGCAGGTCATCGATGGTGGAACAACATAGACACGGAAATTTAGCCAAAGGCAGTTGGAGGAGAACCCAGCCACTGAGGGGCGTGACTCCAAGAAGACCATCTTTCCACTCCATCCCTCTTGTGGCTCCCCATCCATAGGCTGAGAGCTACTTTCACCACTCAGTAAAATCCTGTACTCATTCATTCTCCAAGCCCACGTGTGATGTGTTTTTTTCTGGCATACTAGGGCAAGAGCCCCAGATACAGAAAGCTCCTTGTCCTTGTATAAGGCAGAGGGTCTACTTGGGTGATTAACACAAGCCACCTGCAGACAGCTAAGCTAAAAGAGCACACTGTAACACACACCCACTGGGGATTTCTGGAGCTGTAAACACTCAACCCCAGACAGTGTCGTGGTGTCAGGGCCCAAAAAACACTCCCCAAGACCTGCCTGTCTGCGTGCTCCCCCTAGGGGTTTGAACAGCGGGCCACCGAAGAAGCAAGCCACACTCGCTGTCACACGCCCTGCGAAGGGGATAAGGGAAAACTCCTCCGGTTTCATAATGAACCCCAAAACATATTTGGATAAGTAATCTTGAAAAGGAAATATATTTTTCAAAACAAAAACCAGTGAGATGAGTGACAGCATTTACATTTGTATGTAGATATATATGTAAATATGTATAATATACAATTATATATGTATATATAGTTAAGCTAGAATGCCAAAACATGAACTTTTGTAATATTAATAGATAATATTTTTGATATCTTGAAATACTTACAAGCTTTATCAATAATATTAATGATGAGTCTTTTTTTAATACTGAGATGTGGATGAGGACAAAACCCCAAAGTTATTGGAAAGAGTTTTAGAGTTATAATAATCTCACTTTTATGACATTTGGAGTAACGGTTAAATTTTTCTTCATTCAAAATGAGCTACTGACAATATCAAGTTTTATAATTAATTGTTAACTTTCATTTTTCACTAGCACAGTCTTGTTTCTATAAACTGAACACTCAGTGTAACATCACCTTGCTCTTTTTTACTCTCCTGTGTTTCTGACTGTACTGTATTTATGTGAGCTCAATTTCAGTCATATATCCTGTTCCATAAGAATAACATTTAAAAAAAACTCAGTTATCCTAGCAATTGGAAAAAATAAAACAAAATGAAGGCAAATTTCTATATATTGGTTCATTTTTGGAATACCATTTATAAAAATAGTGTAGTGTCATTCCAAAATTATTTTATTTACTAGTTTGGAATTATGATTTATAATATCCAGTTTTTTATGCTGAGCTCTGTTTTATCTATTTTAACTTAATTTTTGTTTAGGTTTGACTACCATTTCATATCATTTGCACAATAGAAGAAAACATTGGGACATACTTAGGTCAACCTTCATTACCAATAAATCAGAGTTTCTAATAAACTCTTATATTGTCCCTCTGATTATTACTTCTGCTCCATTAGAAAAGGAAAACATTTCAGTTTTTAATTCTCTTTCTGAAGTCTACTTTTCAGAACACTATGGCTTCGAACTTGCTTCTTTTTACTCTCTGGTGAGATAAAGGCAGTGTTACATGTTGGGTTAAGAGTGTTGCCTCTTAACTGATTCACAGACAAGATTGAATCCCTGCTCTGCCATGTATTGCCCAGGTAATATTGCATAAATTATTTAGCCTCACCATGCCTCAGTGTCCTCATCTCTAAATGATGATAATACTTGCACTGTTGGTTTATAATCATGATTAAATGATATAATAAATGCAAAGCCCTCAGCACATTGCCTGGCATATAGCAACTGCTCAACCCACGAGTAAATTATAACTTGCACAACAAATTGGCTGTCTCAGGGAATTTGTGCCCTCACCTCTTGTAGCTTTCTTTTTCTCTTGCTGGCTGTGTAAAGCGAGAGCCCTCTTCTTGAATGGAAAAGAAAAAAAATAAGATGTAGATGTTTTTCCAAATATATAAAGGTTTATCTCTGTCTTTGTTTTTAGTGTAGTTAGTGAGGGATGTCAATGTATTTAAAATTTAAGGAAAGAGAAACATGATAATGTTTCAAGAGAGCAATGATTGAAAGTGAAATAGCCAGACATGCAACATATTCTTCACAACTATGAATGAACAAGAAAGGAAGTAAATTAATTAATTAAGAGATGTATAAACTGACTCTAGAAATCAATAAAACAGTAATCAATAGTAATATCCTCAGAAAGGTAAGAGAAAATATTAAATTCATAATTTAAAATGTTAGTTTTTACAAAAAGGCAATTCAGCAAATCAACAAAAGTGGTTGGAAATTATTGACAGAAAAGAAATTTTTTTTTTTTTTTTTTTTTGAGACGGAGTCCGCTCTGTCGCCCAGGCTGGAGTGCAGTGGCCGGATCTCAGCTCACTGCAAGCTCCGCCTCCCGGGTTTACGCCATTCTCCTGCCTTAGCCTCCCGAGTAGCTGGGACTACAGGCGCCCGCCACCTCGCCTGGCTAGTTTTTTGTATTTTTTTAGTAGAGACGGGGTTTCACCTTGTTAGTCAGGATGGTCTCGATCTCCTGACCTCGTGATCCACCCGTCTCGGCTTCCCAAAGTGCTGGGATTACAGGCTTGAGCCACCGCGCCCAGCCTGACAGAAAAGAAATTTTAAACAGACAATAAAGGAGTGTTGACATACAAAACAACACCAATAAAAAGACAATTGAAAAGTCTGAAGGTAAAGTTAAGGAACTATTTTAGAAATTAGAAGGAAAATAGAAAAAAAAAGTCAAGTTAGAAAACAATTTCAGTAGTTTTAACCTCTAACAAACAAGGGTCC
This sequence comes from Macaca thibetana thibetana, assembly GCF_024542745.1. Classification (NCBI taxonomy): domain Eukaryota; kingdom Metazoa; phylum Chordata; class Mammalia; order Primates; family Cercopithecidae; genus Macaca; species Macaca thibetana. The sequence goes on along the minus strand of NC_065589.1, from coordinate 79,027,565 downwards.
CAGAAAGTGAGCAGAAAAAAAAAAAAAAAAAAAAAAAAGAGAGAGAGAAGACAGTATCAGATAAATGCCAAAAGAAAATGTCCCAAGAGTGAAAAACTCTAGTTTCCAAAACATCTCTAACAATTAGTAACTTGGTTGAATGGAAATAGGTGAGGCCACATCAGTTATTTCTAGTGTCTTTCTTTTTCAACTTTAAAGATTCTGTTGTTAATCTGACATCTATGGTCTTTTCTCCGATGCCTTTTATAGTAGGCTTTTAATGGGTCTAAAATAAAGTTTGTGTTTACTCTTTCTTGTTTAACTGGAATTCTCTTATCATTTTAAAAAAATCTGTAGCCTAGTAGTAGAACGCTAGATTCACAGTAAGAACTCACTATGTGTTTGCTGAATAAAAGAACAATTTTTTGAATGAACAAGAGTAACAGGGTCTGACCAGACAACATACTGTGTCCACTTTTTCAAAGTTACTCGTTGCTAACTTAGGGATTTGGGCATATTACTTATCTCTGAGACTTAGTCTCCTCATCTGTATAATAATGTTAATAATAAATTACTGAGACATTTTTTGAAGATAAATGAAACAGTATTCACAAATTACATATCATAGCCCTGAAACCTGGTAAGTTATTAATAAATGTTATTAACCATCCTCCTATTCCGTCTTTTGGACCCATAGCAGAGCATCACTATGCACAAGAACAAGACCTTCCTTGAGTTTCCATGCAGTAATTAATTCAAAGCCTGCTTCTAATTTAGTTATTTTAAGTGCAATCTTTTCATGGGACCCCAAAGAAACACATAAGATGTTGCCAAATTGTAACTTTTATTGAGAAAGATACTACAAAATTCATGCCATATAAAATTGTACAGTGATAAATTTCACCTATTAAGAAATTATTTTAAAAATAACAGATGCATTCTCAAAAGTGGTCAAGTTTAACTTAAATATTTGATTCCTTTCGATAACCCAGTCTACTCTACATGCTTATTTCCTTGAAAATAAGAATTTAAAACAAACAAATGAAAAACCCCTTTCTGTGCATTCTTCCACAGTCAGAAAATAATCAAGTTTCCTTTGGCTACCAGTACGTTGTTTCAGCAAATACTGAATATGAGGGGAGTTGTACAACTATTTTTTAAAAGTAACTAGTTAGACTTTTAATCATTATTAAAATAAAAACACAAAGGATATGAATTATATTCTGGTTATTTGGTTATGCATGTTTCACTGTGTTCTGAATCCTGGAATATTTCCTTTATCACCAGGAAAAATAAGACTGCAAGTTCATTCTAATATTTAGATGAACTACACTAAGAAAAAAACAGCCTACGACTGGGAAATAAGAGATTGTAGCTCTAGTATATAGCTTTTAATAGTTATATTTAGCCAATTAATTTAGGTACAATGATTTTTAAAAATATTTGTCATATATTAAAAAAAACTGTCCATACCTTCCAAAGATTTATACTTAGTAGCTTATATAATGAGTTGAAATTTCTTCTTTATATTAATAGTAGGAAAGATGTTCAATGAGTAGAAAGGAAAAGGAGCATCATCTGGGCCCACATTTGCCTAAAAAAAAAGATTATTTTGTTTATTTGGTATGAAAGACCTGCACTCTTACTTCTGAATTCATTGTGTATGGGAAATTACCGGAAGATAGAGGTGGTCCACACTAGGTTCAGAAGTATCCAAATAAATAAGAGTAAAAGGCCACCCATCCTAAGTAATCTCTATTATTGCAGCATCTGAAATGTACACATTAGAGAGTCAATCCTTTGACTGAGCAATACTCTTACCTGTCCTTGTCTTTCTAAATGAAAAAAACCCTATGTATTTACAGATGTGTTGGTGAGATAGCTTGTTAAATCATTGCCCTCAATTTCAAAAGGAATGACCATGATAGTGCTGTCCTCAGACACATGAAGTATGAGTATGGGTTCATAAGGAGATACAAAATGGGATAGAAGAGAGACAATAAAGAGACACAGAGATGGAATGTGGCAGTCACTTGTTTTATAATTTTTACTTAGGCTCATCCAATGAAATAACACCCTTGTGTTGCCAGAAAAAATGAGGTTCTGAAAGTGTTCTGAACCTTCTAGGAAAAACAAAACAACAACAACAAAAAACTTCATTTCTTTAGGAATAGATGAATAAAATAAGAGACATTTCTGTTAAGGAACTTAATCATGGTGACTAGCAGACTTTCCCAATGAGCAGACAAAAATCAATGGAGCAAGCCACCTTTACGCAAATTCCTAAATCTGTTTCATATACTCGTTTACAAATTTGCTTTGTCTGAGGAATAACAATTATAAAATACAATAATAGTTGTGGTAGCATACTCATTATTATGAGTCTTAAATATGTGTTACCTCATTTAATACAGCAGCATAAATTAACACGTGTTAATCTCATTTAATACAGCAGCCGTATGGGTAGGTAGTATGTTTATCCCCTATTTTAACAGACAAGGAAACTAAGCTTAAATGAGTTGTAATATTTGCCCAAGGTTGCACAGCTAATAAACATACAAGCCAATACTGAAGCCCGGTTGCATCTATTGCAAGATCTTGGTCTCTCAAAAACCTATGTATACTTTTATCTTCTAAAAGAAAACTATGAAAATGCAAGATACTTAAGTTATTATGATTATCTCGAGAAGAATGTTCTGGTAATGAAGGCTATGAAATGTTACTATAGATTTCCAAAAGAGTGTGTCTACTCTTTTCTTAAAATGCTAGAAAATAGGCTGGATGATCAATATTAATTATAGTAGCTAACGTTAATGAATACCAATTACGTTCCTGACACCGTGCAAAGCATTTTCACATACAAGCATGTGAGATGATTTTATTTCCATTTTATCAATTAAGAAAGACTCAGAGAAGTCAAATCCTCATCCAATAAAAGATGGAGCCAGAATGTAAGCCTGAATTGTTGTGAAATGTTGCCAACCTTTGTCCATGATACCACAGTACCACCAAAAGGCATATGCTATTCAAAATTAACTGTGCAGAACATGGTTGAAGAAAACTGAATTAATCAGGGCCTCAAATTATTCTTGGATAGGAAGACTCAATATTGTATGGATGCCAATTCTCTCTAAATTAAGCTGTAAATTTAATGAAATCACAATCAATATTCCAACTGGAGGACAGAAGTAGGTCAAAGAGGTAACAGCTATAGGGGATCAGTTTTCAGCTGAATATAAGAAAACATCTTCTATGAGTCAGGCTTACCCAGAAATGGAATAGAATTGTGTGATAGTCAACTTTCTGTCATTGTAAGAATTGCAATGGAGGATAAACTGACCACCTGTTGAGGGATGCCCAAACAGCATTAGACGGTGGTCACTTCCTGTATGTCCATTTCCTAGGCACCGAACTATTCACTTTCACTTTTAATCTCAATTAATTTTCATACTCACCTTATTATGTAGGCATGAAAAATCTTTAGTAGTGAGTAAGAGCATGGATCGCATCATCACGTGGACTCGGGCTTGAATCTCATGCCCTGTACTAGCTGCAAAACTGAGAAATATCTTTAACTCTATAGGTGTCAGTTTCTTAGTCTGTAAAATGGGCATCCTAAGGCCCATCTCATTGTGTTCTTGTAGGATTAAATATAATAATACTGAAAAAGCATTAGCACATCACTGTCCACATGTTAAATTGTATTAAGAGTGAGTTATTGTTGTTACTGATATGGAGAAATTGAAAATCGGATGAGTTAAGCGATGTGCTTCAGGAAACAGCATATATAAGTAGTCCTCGAACTAGGTTCTCTTTAAATTCTAACTTTTAAGATAATATGAATTTGTGGAACAATGTTACAATTTCACAATAACATGATATAAAGAATCAGAAAAGTGTTATGTAAAATCCATGCATTACCTAATTATGAATTGTCAATTTAATTTAATGATACATATTTAAATGAATTAATTTAGCATTTGAAAATCTGTTACACAAAAGGAAACAAAAAATAAGGAACTTAAAACCAAGCAACTCATCAGGTGATTGACCTATTTAATATCTAAGTTTCCTAAGGGAATGGAGAAATATATTTTTATACGGTTGGAGGAAATAATTCTTAAATATCAATATTTCTCATGAGTGTAAAAAGAGTTGCTATTTTTTGTTCCTTGATAATCAAATAAATAGAAATCTCAGAAATCTCTCTATAAATGCAGACCAGGAGACAAGCCACTATCTCTCCACTGGGAATGCTTCAGAACCAGGGCTGTTGGAAGAAGGTTGAAAAACATAGTCTGAAGAGATTTGTTTTAACCACGTAGTGAAACAAGTAATATTCAATATCTTATAACCAAGTTAAGATACCCCAGTGGTAGACCTTTCTAGGACTCGAATGTTTACTGAGCATTATTAAACTTTACTTTTTTTATGGTTTTCTTTCATCGAACCTGGATATATGTATGCTTTATTTAACATGGATTGAAACTGATATATAGCCTGAGAGACTTGTAAGCTGAGTGAGAAAGGGTGATATTACCTGTCTTCATCCAATACGGAGGAAATGAGGGAAAGATATTAACAGCTAAATTGCCTGAAGGGGAGTTATGTCTTGTGGACCAGAATGCGACAATTTCTTGGCATGGACAATTTTCTGGGCAAAGATAAACAAAAATGGGCATGATGAGGACAAAGACCAAAAGCAATTCAATAAAATTTTGACAAGTACTAAGGATACAATTAAACAGTGATTGGTAGACTATGATTAGCAACAGGTAGCAAATAAAAAATTTTTCCAAATTGCAGCAAGTACACAGTTATTTGTTAACAGCTAATCTTTCTACTTTTAAAAACAGCTTCATTGAGATATAGTTGGCATACAATAAACTGTTGCATATTTAAGTGTAAATTTGATAAGTTTTGACGTACATATACACCTATGAAGCCATCACCATAATTAAAATAGGGAACATACTTATAACTCCCAAAGGTTTTCTCCTCTCCTTTCTACTTCTATTGCTCCCAAACCTGTGTTCATCAAACCACCTATTTGATTTCTGTTACTATCAATTAGTTTGTACTTTCTAGAGTTTTAAATGAACTGAATTGTAGTATAGAATCTTAATAGTCTAACATCTTTCACTTAGCATAAATATTTTGATAGTCAAGCATGTTGTTGCATGTATCGATAGTTCTTTCTTGTTTATTGCTAAGTAGCATTCTATTATTTCAGAATACCACAATTATTTATCCACTCACTTACTGATGAACATTCTGTTTTTTCCATTTTGAGCTACTGCAAATAAACCTGCTATGAATATTCAATGTACATGTCTTTCTTAGTCCACTTGGGCTGCTTTAACAAATTACTATATATTAGGTAGCTTATAAACAACAAAAAAATTATTTGTCAGGTTCTGGAGGCTGAGAAGTCTGAGATCAAGGCACAGCAGATTTGCTGTCTAGTGAGAGACCATTTCCTGGTTTATACGAGGTGCCTTCTCACTGTGTCCTCACATGGGGGAAGTGGTGAAGGAGTTTCTTTGTGTCTATAAGGGCATTAATCCCATAATTCCCCTGAGAGCAGAGCCCTTATAACCTAATCGTCATTCAAAAGATCTCAAGTCCTAACACCATCACATTGGTGATTAGATTTCAACACATGAATTTGGGGAGACACGAACATTCCAATCATAGCAGTGTCATTGTTTTGCTTTTATCTCTTGGGTCAATAACTAGTAGAATGTCCAGATATTATAGTATAATAGTTATATGCTTGTCTTTTTTAAGAAACTGCCAAACTGTTTTCCAAACCACTTGTACCAGCAGTGCATGAGAATTTAGTGGCTCCATATCTTGGGAAATCCTTAGTTTGATCAGGCCTTCAGATTTTAGCCATTCCAACAGGTGGCATATAATTGTAGTTTTATTTTACGTTTCCTTAATGACTTAGGATGTTAGGCAATTTTATATGTTTATTGGCCATCCGTATATCTCTTTTGGTGATATATCTTTTTAAATCTTTCTCCTATTATAAAAATTAGATTGCTTGTCTCCATATTATTGAATTTTGAGGATTCTCTATATACTGCAAATACAGATCCTTTATCAAGTATATGATTTGCAAATATTTTATCCCAATCTGTGGTTTCTCTGTGGCTTCATTGTCTATTATTGTCCAAAAGATTTTAAAAATTTACATAAATTTTAAAATTCCAATGGATGAATATTATAATTTAAAATTTTATGAACTCTTAATATTTTCTGTTATAGATTATGCATTGGTGTTATATTTAAGGAACATTTGCTTGACTCTTAAGGTCACAAAACTTTTTCCTACATGGTCTTTCAAGCTTTCTGTTATTTTAGGTTTTTCTTTTAGGTCTATGATCCCTTTAAGGTTAATTTTTGTATATTGTGTGAACTATGTATTAAAGTTCTTTTTTCTAACTTGTAGACATGCAATTTTTCTAGCGCCGTCTTTGGAAAACACTACAATTTTTCTACTGAATTGCTTTCCAACCACTGTCAAAACTCAGCTTTCAATGTATATATTGATATATTTGTGAACATTCTATTTTGTTCCATTGACCTATATCTCTTCATTTGTGCCAATGTCACATTATCTTAATTAATGTAGCTTTATACTAAATCTTGAAATCAAGTAGTATGGTAAAACAACTTTGTTTCTCTTTCTAAAATTATTCTGGATGTACTAGTTTTTTTTTACATTTCCATATGAATTTCCAAATCAGCGTATCTATTTCTACAAAAAATGCCACATTGAATTTTGAATGTGATGTTTATTAAGCTATAGATCAATTTGAGGAGAATTTACATATTAAGAATACTGAATCTTTTGAATGAAGAACAGAGTACATCTTTCCATTTACTTACATCTTCTATAATTTTTCTTAGTAATGTTTTATAGTTTTCAATGCACTGGTCTTTTGTTCAGAATTATTCTTATTTCAATTTTTGGATGCTTTGGTTAATGACGTTGTTTTTTTAAATATCAATGTCCAATGGTTCTTTGCTACTATATAGAAATCTAATTTTGTGTATTGATCTCATATCCTGCAATCTTGCTAAACTCACAAATTTGTTCTAGTAGATTGTTTTTTTGTTTGAATTTCACTGAATTATGTACATAGACTCTTATGCTGCCTGAATAAAGACAATTTTATTTCTTCCCTACTTGGATGCCTATACTTTTTTTTTTTTTTTTTTTTTTTTTTTTTTTTTTTTTTTTGCTGATGTTACTGACTTAAAAACTTAAGTAAAATGTTGAAAGGCATTCTTGTCTTATTCCTGATCTCAAGGAAAATGCATTCAATCTTTCTTTTACTAAGTATGATGTTCCTGTAGGTTTTTCATAGAAACCACTTATCAATTAGAGAAAACTCCCTTTTATTCCTAGATCATTGACAGATTATATCAGAAATGGATGTTCATTTTTTTTAATACATCTGCTGGTCGGATGAATTTTTTTAGTTTGTTAATATGATGAATTACATTGGTTGATTTTTAAATGTTAAATCAAGGTGCTTTCTTGGGAAAAATCCCACTTGGTCATGATGTATTATCATTTTTATATACTGTTGGATTCTACTTGCTAAAATTTTAAAAGAGTATTTAAATTTTGTTTATGTTTATGCATTACATAAATTGTTCATTAAGTTTATAAGGGCCACTGATCTGTAATTGTATTTTCTTGTAATATATTTATCTGGTTTCTGCATCCAAGTAATGCTAACCCCATAAATGACTTGTGATTATTCATTTATTTTTTATTTTTTGGAAGGATTTGTGTAGAACTTTATTATTTATTTTTTATTCATTTAGTAGAATTTACTAGTCATCTGGGTCTGAAGTTTTCTTTGTAGGAAATTCTTAATTACAAATTCAACTTCTTTAATATATATAGAGCAATTTATGTTATGTCTTTTTGAAAGCCTTTGTATTTATTTTTAACAATTTGTCCCTGTTATTTAAATTGTCAAATTTATTGGCATATTTTAATAGCACTCATTTATTCTTTAATATATTTAGAACCCTTAGTAAGATTGTCTCTTTTAATCTTGATGTTAATAATTTGTGTCTTTTAAAAATCTCCTGATTACTATAGCTACAGGTTTATCAATTTTGTTAATCTCCTCAAAGAAGTAACTGATGGTTTCATTGAGTTTCTTTATTGTATTTGTTTTCTGTTTTCTCTTTTATTGACTTTAACTGTAATCTTTATTATTCCATTTTTTTTTTTTTTTACTGCTTATTTTGTGTTTAATTTGTTCCTCATTTTCTGTTTTCTTAAGGATCTACCTTAAGCTGAGGTTATTGATTTGAGGGCTTTTTCTGTTTTAATATAGGTGTTTAGTGCTCTAATTTCCCCCCATAGTTTGCTTTAGTGACATCTCACAGATTTTTATGTGTTCTCATTTTTATTCAGCAGAAAAATAATTTCTAATTTTGCTTTCAATTAATACTATGATTTATGGTTTTTTTTTTTTTTGCAAATATGTTATTTAGTTTTCAATGTTTAAGATACTTAACAGAGATTTTTCTGTTTTTAGTATCTAATTTCATTCCATCTGCTTGTAAAGCAAACTTTTAATAATTTGAATCACTTTTAATTTATTGAAAATTATTCTGTGATCCATAATATTTTCTATTTTTGTAAATGTGTGCATTAGAAAACAATCTACCTTGCTGTTTTGAGGTAGAATATTTTATAAATGTCAATTAGATCAAGTTGCTTCATAATACTGGTATAGTCATATACATGCTTGTTTTCTCTTTGCTTGTTCTGTTGATTATTGAGAGAGAATCTTAAATCTCCTTCTATAATTGTGATTTATCTATTTCTCCTTGAAATTATATCAATTTTGTTTTTGCTTTACATATTTTAAAGCTCTGTTATTAAGTGCATAATCATTTAGTATTCTTATATATTCTTGACTCTTATTATTATGAAATGAAATATTTTATTCCTAGTGATATTCTTGTTCTGAAATTTACTTTGATATGAACAAAGGCACTTCATCTTTCTTTCGATTAGTATTAACGCAGCATATATTTTTACTACATTTTACAGTTAATTTGTTGGTCTTTATATTAATAGTTAATGTAAGTGTCTTTGTTTTTTGGGCTTTTTGTTTGTTTATTTGTTTGAGACAGAGTCTTGCACTGTCACCAGGCTGGAGTGCAATGGCACAATCTTGGCTCACTGCAACCTCTACCTCCCAGGTTCAGGTGACCCCAGCCTCCTGAGTAGCTGGGATTACAGGTGCCCACCACTGCATCCAGCTAAGTTTTGTGTTTTTAGTAGAGACAGTATCACCATTTTGGCCAGGTTGGTCTCGAGCTCCTGACCTCGTGATCCCCCTGCCTCGGCCTCCCAAAGTGCTGGGATTATAGGCATGAGCCACCATGCCTGGCCCTGTAGACTTCTTTAATAAGGATATACTTGGGTCTTGCTTCTCATTCTCTTAGTTGTGTGGTTAGATCATTTCCATTGAATTTATTTGTTATATGGCTAAGTTAAATTTATCAACTCATTATTTGTTTTACATTTATCCCATCCATTATTTCTTTTTCCTCTCCCTCTTTTCTGCCTACTTAAGTGAGTACTTTATCCGTTCTACATTCTCTGTTGGTTTATTAGCTATAGCATTGTTTAGTTTAGTGTTTGTCTTAGGTTTTGTAATACATCTTCAACTTTTCACACTTTCCCTTCACATATAAGAAAAAAAGCTTACCATAGTATACCTCAATTTCTCTCCTCTGGGTTGTATGCATTTATTGTCAGACTTTCTACTTTTATATATATTATAAACTCTATAGTACATTATTATTATTTTTTCTAAAGATCAATTATCATGCAAATAAATTATCAAATTAATAAGAAAATAATCTTTTGTATTTACTCAGTGTTCCTTTGTATAGGTTCACATTTCCATCTGGAATAAATTTCTTTGCAACTGAATAACTTCTTTTAACATTTCTTGTACTGCAGGTCTTCTTTGAAGATAAATTTCTTAACCTTTTATATGTCTGAAAAAGTTTTTATCCTAACTTTATTTTTAAAAGGTATTTTTGCTGGGTATTGAACACTGTGTTAACAATTTCTTTTCTTTCAGTACTTAAAAATGTTGCCCTACTTTTTTCCTGCTTGCTTTATTTCTGATTTTTTAAAATCTCGTTTTATTCTCAACTTTGTTCCTCTCTGTATAATGTCTTCTTTTCTTCCTGAGTTCTGTGAACTGCTCTAGCAAATTAATGGAATCCAAGTGTGGGAACCCCAATTTATAGTTAGTTTGTCAGAAGCACAGGTAGAATAACCTGAGGCTTGTGACTGGCATTGGAAGCTGGTGGTGGGACAGTGTAGTCCTGAGGGACTGAGGCCTCCATTTGTGGGATATGATGCTATTACCAGGTAGACAGTATCAGAATTTAATTGGAGGACACCCAACTGGTGTCCACCGCAGAACTGATTACTTGCTTACTGGTCGGGAGAATTCCCTACACATTTGGTCGTAGAGTCTTCCCTGTTGTTTGTGGTGAGAGCATAGGAAAAACAGTTTAGGCTTTTACTTCACAAAATGCTATTTTTAAAAATCATTTTAAAGTGCAACTTTCTAAGAAAGAGCATGAGATGAGAGTTCCAAACATCTCCTGATCATTCTGCCATATAACTGGAGCTTGATATTTAATCAATTTAGATATGTTTATGAGAAGAGGTATGTGTGGTTAAATAAGATGGTCTGCTTTTCTATGATCTGTTCCTATGAATTCTTTAAACTATGTTAACTTGAATGCAAATGGGACATAGACAAAGACACAAAGTGTTAATTTTTGTATTAATTTTTAAAGAGCTTCTGCACAGCAAAAGAAACTATGGAAAAAAGTAAACAGAAAACCTACAGAATGGGAGAAAATATTTGCGAGCTATGCATCTGACAAAGGTCTAATATTCAGAATCCATAAGGAACTTAAACAAATCAACCAGCAAACAATCACATTAAAGAATGGGCAGAGACCATGAACCAACTCTTAAAAGAAGACATATATATGGTCGACAAACATATATAAAAATTCTCAACATTACTAATCATGAGAGAAATGCAAATTAAAACACAATGAGATACCATCTCACACCAGTCAGAATGGCTATTACTAAAAAGTCAGAAAATAACAGATGTTGGTGAAGTCGTGGAGAAAAGAGAATGTTTATGCACTGCTGATGGGAATATAAATTAGTTCAGCCACTGTTGAAAGCAGTTTGCGGATTTCTCAAATAACTTAAAACAAACTATCATTTGACCCAGCAAACCTTTCACTGGGCATATACCCAAAGGAATATAAATTCTTCTACCAAAAAGACACATGTGCTCGTAAGTTCACTACAGCACTATTGACAATAGAAACAACATGGAATCAACCTAGAAACCATCAGCAGTGGACTGGAAAAAGAAAATATGGTACATATACAGCATAGAATACTACATAGCCATAAAAAGAATAAGAATGAAATCATGTCCTTTTCAGAAACATGGAGGGAGTTGGAGGCCATTATCCTAAGTGAAGTAATGCCAGAACAGAAAACCAAATACCACATGTTCTTACTTAAAAGCGGGAGCTAAACATTGAGTACACATGGACGCAAAGAGGGCAACAACAGATACTGGGATTTACTTAAGGGCAGAGTGGGTGGAGGATGAAGGTAAAAAAAAATTACCTATCAAGTACTATGCTCACTACCTGCATGACGAAATTATTTACACACCAAACCCCAGCGACATGCAATTTACCTATGTAATAAACCTGCCCATGTACCCACTGAACCTAAAATAAGAGTTGAAAAAGAAGGATAAAAAAATGAAGAATTGAATGGTTTGAGCCATTAGTTAGTTCTTGGACTGCCTATGGGTCATTCAAGTCTAGTTTATGTGACCAAAAGTGGAGCATCTGATGAAATCTGAAGAATTATTGGTAGTCTACAGACATACTACACTGAATACACCTGATCTCCTCCAAAGAATTATCAGAAGTTGTATTTTAGTGAAGGCCCAAACAATTCTGAGCATGAATCATTCTTTTCCCTTCATTTTCAAAGAAGGAAATAAAGTTTCATGTTTGCGTTTAGTCTTTTAACAGTGGTAAATTTACTTGAGTATATTTTTCTATTGATGTCTTTACTCCTTCCTTGTCAAATCCCAGACCATAAATACCTATATAAAATCCCCTAACACCCTGACTAACCAGGAACTATTCTAAGGACCTTCCTGTCTATATTCTAACTCTTCTCATCTGGTATCATTAGGATCTCTCTGGAATGCCTCTCACTCTCTGCCACTGAAGATTTATATATTCCTTGATGATATGCTTGAATTTTTATCAGACCTACCCCCCAAGATGCTGCCTCCCTGAATATGACCATGGACTCTGTGACTCTCCATTTTTCTTCCCTCATACCCGAGTCAGTGTTTCCAGGCCAAAGATAAAGGTGAATGGAACTCTGGATGAAGTCAAAACGTTAAATACTCTTTATCTATCATATCTATCTTCTATTTTTGGTCATTAATATAAATTAACAGACTAGCATAAGATTAATTTTTTAAAATATGCTAGCTTATATAGTTTCTCAAGCATGATCAGCTTACAGGGTTGTTTTTCTATTTTTTTTTTTTTTAAAGCAAAATAAACTATTGTCAGGGAGTCCGTTCTCATTGCAAAGTAAAACATTTCACAATGTCTATGTACCAGAAAACCTCTCCCAACTGCACTTGTTACTGATTCCATTTGACAAGTGGCTGCTTCTCGATAATTACTGTACAAACCATTACTTCCAAAATAAATTAAACTCTCATCACTTTATCTTGCTCTTCTACATTCATTAATAAGAATCTTGTAAAAGAGGTGGTTGCACCTGCATTAGTCAGTGCAGAAGCTCATGTTAAAAGATTGTGCTTTTGTATATCTTTTGTCTGAGAGCTATGTTTAGCTCATCTACAATAAAAGTCCTGGTATTTTTAAGGGGAAGGGGTGGATGGAGCCAAACTCTAAATTCATAGGGGGTTTCTAATTCATTTTAATTTAATCATTTGAATTTAGTCCATATATATTTAGTCTCTTTATAAGTTTAATTTCAGCCACCAAAGAATCAGTTTCTGTAGATATATTCAACGCTGTACATTGCATTGATTTTCACTAAGTAGAGGTTCTGCTTGTATCTGAGATGCAGCCTATTCTTACAGGCTGCATAAAGGAAACAGAAATATGACAAAAACTGGGCAGAATTTTCTTGTTTTGAATCCTGGTCATAAACCACATTTATAATATTTGGCATTTGTCAAATTCCATTCCCAGAGAGTTAAGTTGAACATACCTCCAATTTCCTTTCTTAAAAGATTTTCTGATGGCCCCAAACTGAGATCAACATTATACAGTAAATACCTACTAGAAATATGGTTTCTCTGTATGATAATAACCTTCTTTTGTCTTACAGTTTTTTCTGATGATAAAATGTACATTTTTTTACTTTGATGTAAACAATAAGCATTTCTGGTCACCAAAGAAACATTTTCAGTCTGCTCACCATTCTCAACTAATTAGAACAATTTTTTTATTCTAACATTGATCTCTTTATTGATTATTGGTATGATTGACTGATTGAGACCTTCATTCAACAAATATTTATGAAGTACAAGTGAATACTTGGCTTTGTGCTAGGTGTTGTATTAGAGATGACATTTTTAACTTCTGAGTTCAAGGTATATATCAAGTTAAAGCTTCAACATCTTTAGAATGTTAGTGTTTAGAGATTTTCTCTGCTTATTTCACATAGCAATTAACTCTTGATAATATGAGTACAAAATTTAATGGCAGCCTCTGATGTTGATTGACTATACATTTAATAGCACATACTAGTGTTTACTAAAAGTTACTTTAAGATACTGTCTTTGTTTTCAGCCTTGTCCCAAATTTTCTCACCTTATTCTGTAAATAACCTTGCCTCCAGAGATTTTAGAATTACTGCCATAATACCCCAAAGCAAACAATTATTCTCCAAGACAGTTTTGATATGAGATATAATGTCTCAAAAGATTCTCTGACAAATAGCCAAACCATCCTGACAATGTAAAATGAAGCACTTGTAGAAAAACCTAGGTTCTCTTTCTTTTTAAAAAAAAAAAAAGAAAGAAAGAAAGAAACCCTTTCTCTCCACAAAAAATACTATTATAACGTAAGACATATATATTTTCCTTGATAAAATACCTGACAATAATTATTTGTGAGCCCCCTGATAGCCCTGGGTTACTTCATTTTCCTCACTTTAAATATAAAAAAGTCTTCATAAATATTTAGCCATTCATCCAAGGTCATCCTATAGTTTATAGTATTAATATCAGGACTCAAATTTTCTGACACTTTGAAACATTTGGACACTGAAAAATAATGTCAATACCGTTAAATATTTTTCCATAAATAAGGTCAATATTCATCTATTTTTATTTATAACCTTTTTTCTATACTGTCCAGTTTTGGTCTTCTTCACTTATATTTATTTTTCATATTATATTTTATATCTAAGATAATACCCGCTCATTTCCTAATACCTCCTGTCTGTTTCTTCTTATTGGTAATCAAAATAAAATTATTTCTGCATTCAAAATACAAATGGTATGCAATTTCTAAAATTTTCATTATAGTCCCTTGGAAATAAAAACATTTTTGATGCTTATGTTTTCCTTTCCACAGTATGACATTACAATTCAGAAAATAAAAGAGCATCTATATATCAGGCCTAAAAATAAATAAATAAACAAATAAATAAAGGGAGAGCTGGTTACAGTTGAGAAGTTAATTTAATTCAATGTAACTGGAGTCTTTTCTTGAGATAACACATTCTTTAAAGATAATCTGTAGTTGTATTTGTGTTGGTCAAATCATATTGGAAATGTAAGGAAAGGGAAGAATAAGCTTTACATGAAATTCTTTGCATGGAATCACTAACTCCATACTTCTCAGTTTTGCAGATTCAGAGAACTGTAGGCTGTTAATAAATTGGAAAGTATTCCAGTAGAAAGTCTAGTTCAACAATTTTACAAAACAGATACTTTTGTACTGCTTTAATGTTTTGTTTTTGTTTTTCGAGATGGAGTCTCGCTCTGTAGCCCAGGCTGGAGTGCAGTGGCGCGATCTTGGCTTACTGCAACCTCCGCCTCCCAGGTTCAAGTGATTCTTCTGCCTCGGCCGCCCAAGTAACTGGGATTACAGGCACAAGCCCCATGCCTGACTAATTTTTGTATTTTCAGTAGAGATGGGGTGTCACCATGTTGGCCAGGCTGGTCTCGAACTCCTGAACTTGTGATCTGCCAGCCTCGGCTTCTTAAAGTGCTGGGATTACAGGTGCCTGGCCAGGCTGCTTTAATGTTTAGAAGACATTCTTATTTTGAACTAAAAAATCTCCCTTTTGTAATGTCTTCTCATAAGTCCAATTACTTTCTTCTGAATCAGTGAAGATTTGCCACATAATTGTCATTAACATACATAAGAATCACTGTTATCGCTACATGATTTTTTTTCTTCACACGGAATAACTTTTTGTTTCTTTCAATGTAATATTCCAGGCCTCGCTGCATTATGATGGCCTTTGATGAATGTCCTGAGCTTGTCAGTTTCTTCTGAAAATATTGTACTGATTTCTCCTGTGATGGAGTAGATATTGAAGAATAGGGATAATCACATCGTATAACTAAGAAAAATATTTCCTTGAATGCAATCTAAAGGTTAGTTGTTGGTTTATATAAACGTTATGGTAAAGAAAATGAACATTTTAAAATAAACTCAGTTTTCTGAGTTTATTTTAAAAACGAGAATGCTGAGCAAGGTATTTTTAAATTTACTTTTCACCTTTGTTGTCTGTGAACATCCTAAGGATGACTTCTATGTCTTCAACCCAAATGATGAAGAACAAAATCAACCCAAATATGGCACATTATTCGAGATTTCATTTTAGAGTGAAATCAGCCCATTAATAAAAATTCTAAAGTGGAGTTGTTCAAACACTAAAACATCTAACATCCAATCCTCATTTCTCTCAGGTGCTAAACATATACATTCAGGGTCATCACAATGACATTATAAGAGAGACAATATTTGCATCACTTTAAAAATCAGAAAACTGAAGCTGAGTTAATTTCTCAAATCACATAACTTAAACTGCTTGTAAAAACAGGATTCAAATCTAGGTCTATTTGTTATTACCACATGAAATAAAGATGTATTTTATCTATGGCACTTCCATATATAGATGGTCCCTGACTTACAAGGGCTTGACTTATGATTTTTTGACTTTATAATGGTGCAAAACTGCTACACATTCAATCGAAATTATACTTTGAGTACCCATACAACCATTCTGTTTTTTACTTACATGAGTATTCAATAACTTACATGAGGTATTCAACACTTTATTATAAAATAGACTTTTTGTTAGATGCCTTTGGCCAACAGTAGGCTAATGTAAGTGTTCTGAGCACATTTAAGGTAGGCTAAGTTAAGCTATAATGTTCAGTAGGTTAGGTGTATTAAATGTATTTCTGACTTATGATATTA
This sequence comes from Macaca thibetana thibetana, assembly GCF_024542745.1. Classification (NCBI taxonomy): domain Eukaryota; kingdom Metazoa; phylum Chordata; class Mammalia; order Primates; family Cercopithecidae; genus Macaca; species Macaca thibetana. The sequence continues at coordinate 79,010,966 of NC_065589.1, read as the reverse complement.
TTAACTTATAATGGGTTTATCAGGATGTAACTCCATCTTAAGTTAAAAAGCATCTCTATAATAACCCCAAAGCACAATCAAAATAAAAAACTAAACCTTTTTTTATATGCTTTGCTTGTAGGGACTCATTCTAGTTACTTCAGAAAGTCCTTTCTGATCCTACTAATTCAGTCTGTTCCCTTTGATTCTCTATGACATGTTATTTAAAGCACTTCTATAGCTTTAGGCTCATTGTGCCTTGTACTATAGATATTTATATACTTGTCTAAACATCCCTACCATAATGTAAACCTTAAAAGGGCAAATACCATATTTTAATCATCATGATGCCCTTAAAATTATCTAAACCAATTCTTATCCGGAGCAGGCACTAATGAAATCAAAATGAATCTAGCACCACATTCGACAGCTTTTAAGCTTTACATTTGAGTGACTAACTGAATTGTGAGAGGTGTTGTTATGAAATTAAGCAGAAATTAGTTTTATAACATTTTGTCATGCACAAATAACATAAAACTTTTAGAACATTTTCTGGAAGTCATTGCAGTATATAATGTCTAATTTATTTCCACAAACATATGTTTGTTAAACATTCGCAATTTGAATTATGGCTTTGTTTGCTTTTTTGCTAAATTGTCTTTTAAGTTTCTGGTAATATTGATCCACAAAGTAGTTGACAAACTTCTGAAATATTGGAATTGTGTTTTCTCTAATCTAATTATGGCTTTTAATTCAAAGGTGAGTACTGAGCATTTTAGTATTTGTTTTGCATTGATTTCATCAACCAAATCAAAAACCTTTGTTGAACATCTCATTTACACCATGAATTATTCCAGGGATTGGGAAATTATTGAGAATGAGAATTAGTTCTTCTCCCAGTCAAACTGTTCCTAGGGTTGTAGGTTGTAGGGGTACAGATGCAAAAGCAATGGGGCCATTGCTTACTAGCAAAAAGGAAGAACACCTTAATGAGCCTGTGCATGTCAGGAAAAGCTTTCTGAAGGAGATGACTTCTGAGTTATCCTAGATTTAGTAAGAGTCAGTCAGGCCAAGGTCAAGTTGGAGAATGGAGGAGAGCTTTTGGACAGAGGGTACAAGAGGAGCAAAATGCCTAGTTTATGAGTAGAATTAGATATTCAAAGTTGATTAATTGTAAAATGCCTGGCAGAAAGTGCTTGGAAAAGTGGCTGGAGAAGTGGGGAGAAACCACATTAAAATGGAATCTGTAGGTCAGGTGGAGGAGCTTTGATTCTTGTCACTGAAGTGTGTCAAGCAGAAGAGTGCCATATTTAAGTGCCCATTTTAGCTGGAGTCCCCATGCCCAGAAAAGAGAAGATAATGGCCTGTGTTTGGGCAGCTATACCAATGGTAGAGAGGTATTGAGATAAAATAAATAGGACTTGATGGCTAATTGGCACAGAAGCACAAGGGTATGTAAAAGAATTAAGCTTCAAGCAGACTATAATTACTTCGCTTCTAGATTTGATAAAGGAATGAGTCATGGCTGGAACACTGGCTGGGACTTTCAGCACACAGGTGTAGATAAAACCAGGAGCACAAGGAGCTTACGTAGGAAGAATATATAGAGTAAGATTAGCAGTGGGCCAAAAATGGCTTCCTGATGAATATCATCAATTAGAGAACAGTATCAAAGAGAGAAGTCCTCCAAAGAGAGGGAAATTAATGTCAGAGATATAAAAGGAGCTTCATGATGATGTGGTATGATGAAAAACAAAGGGATAAGTGTTTCCACAATGATTGAATAGTTGAGTGTTAGATATGTTTGGTATTGCTGGAGAATAAGAATCAAAAGAACAGCTTGGGTAACATAGTGAGACCTCATCTCTACACAAAAGAAAAACATTTGCTAGGTGTGGTGGCTCGTGCCTGTATGCCTGTAGCCCCACCTACTTGGGAGGCTTCGGTGGGAAGACCACTTAAGCCCAGGAGTTCGAGGATACAGAGTTATGATTGTGCCACTGCACTCCAGCCTGGGTAACACAGTGAGACCCTGTCTTAAAAAAAAAAAAAAAAAAAAAAAATCAGAAGAATAAAGACAAGGAGAAAGAAAAGAAGAGGAGGAAGAAGAGAGTAAGGAGGAGATAAGGAGAAATTCCAATTTGAATTTTTTTTTTCTTTTGTGCGAGACAATTCTGTCAAGTGCTTCACATGCATCGCCCCATCCAGTCTTCAAGCAACCTTATGAAACAAGTACTTTTACAATAAAATTCTATGACTCTTTAATTCATATATTAATGAAGGGCAGTTGGCTTTCAGCCCCAGGAATTCCCAGCCAGTCAGCTGCTCTGGCTCACTAGTTGTTTCATAAACTTCATAATAATAAAACTCTAGGGTGCCATGGTTGATTTTTTTTGGATGCCACTTACAGAGTTATGACAGCATTTGTTTTATTACTCCCATTTTACAGATGAGAAAGCTAGAGAGAGATTAGATGATTTGTGTTGGCACAGTCATGAGGACATCAAAGGGGCATTATTTTGGCCAGATCCCACCTACCTCCACTTATCAACCAACTCTAAATTAGCATACTAAAAGACACAGTGCTTGCTGTTTAAATGTAGCTTCAAAAGCCCTTTTGCACAGATATTCTGAAATTGCCACTGGTCACAGGGACTGTGTTAATTAGCATATAACAGTATCATGAACTTGCGAATACTTTACATTCCATAAATACCAAATTAATTATTCTTTAAATATCCTACTTAATCTGATTCTCTTTCTAGTGCTGTGTGTTCCCTAAATGCAAATGGGTAAGTTTTCCTTTTTTATTCCTCTTAGATTTTGTACTGAAAAATAGGAGAACTTCACAACATCAGCATTAGAATTCCCCAGAAACTCTGCATCAGCTCAGCTTTCCTCCTAGGCAGAAAAAGGTGACCTATTTGTTAAGTCTATTGTTCATTTTTATACATGTTACACTAATTAACATTGAAAAAGCCCCACCTTCCTCCTTGTAACCCTGATAAGAACTAGATATTAAAATAACATAGGCCATCTCTAGTCAGTGAGCAGCTTCAGGAGAAAAATTATGCCATTGATATCCAAGATATTTCAAAAGGGAAGATATGTTCTGTAAACTATCCACAATTTCATATTAATAGTTCAATAGTACTATAATGCTACATTTTTGTAAGGAGTCTTATAAGCAAGCACATGAAAAGGAGATATTCATATATTCAACTGCCCTTCATGAGATCAGATGTCATGTCTTACGTACTAGACACACTTGGGTGGAAAATCCCTACATTGGAAGCTTATGGAGGAGGAAACACTTGGCTATTTTTCATGTGACAATTTTATCTTCACTATGAACTGACAGGGTAGATAAACTGACTATGGGGTTTTCTACAGTACGCTTCTTTGAGAATAGGACTGATTCCCTGCAAATAATACCAAAGGAAGGAATGTAAGAAACATTTTACAAAATTTCTATTTTAAAATTTTCAGTCTGTAGAAACTGTGCATGCAATATACTTAATAGTATTTCTACTAGAGAATGGAGTAAGTGTGCTGCTTAGTTCCCCAAGTAAGGGAAAAAAGTTATAATTAGATGTCATCACTATCAATTTAATTAGGTTTTTAAAAAGGGGGTTGGTCCACCTCGCCTGTTGGAGGCAGACATCAGGTCATGCCATGGAACTTGGCCATGCTGAAACTTTGATTGTGTATGTTCCTCCCAAGAAGGGGGATTTCAACTGTCTGATCTTTAGAAACAAAAGAAACTCCATCAGAAATCAGAGCAGTAATATCTGATTTGATATTCAGGGAAAAAAAAATAAAATGGTCTTTGTTGAAAAGCCTACTGAATGATTTCTGGTATCTCTGAATTGTTCACTTTACAGTTTTTAAAATAAATTAATAATCTCAGGTCTAGAATGCAAAAGGGACTATCATCTTTTCACTGGTGAAGATTCCTATAACACCATGATCGATGCTCAAACCAAGCTTTGCACAAAGTGGCTTCTCTAGATTTGTAAACAAAATTTCCTCTTATAATGAAAAAAAAAATAAGAACTTTCTCTAATGACAGATGACCTCTAAAGTTTATGGATATGTGGTTGAAGAAATAGATACTCATGTTTTCTAAATGTAGATCGAGACATAGCTTGGGAGAATCTGGAATTTTCTCCAATACGTACAAGATTTCATTTGGCATTTAAAGTAACAATAAAATGGCTTTTAATAGTTTTGAGAAATTTTTAATCCACATTTGTGAAGGTTTCTCCTTTTTTCAATGATCAGTTATGTACTGTCTTAGTATTTAGAGTCTGCTATTTTCAATAAATTCAGACCTAAGTGTGTCCTCTTAATTTGGTTCACTTCAATTCAGCACCTGCCAACTCACCATTGGCTATGATCTGGAATCTATGCTAGGAACAAGAGCATTGAGCCATTGGTCAGTCTTCCCCCAGTTTAGCACAGGAGAGATAAAACTGTGTTTAGCCCATAACACAAGTTCTATTTGAAATAAAGTGCTTTTGGAGCATAGGAGAAGAGACAAATGTCCCTGCTTCTGTTTGACCTGGGCTTAAAATGATGAATAAGATTTTTATCCAATCCTTTGGCCATTCTTTTTTTTTTTTTTTTTTTTTTTTTTTTTTGAGACGGAGTCTTGCTCTGTCACCCAGGCTGGAGTGCAGTGGCCGGATCTCAGCTCACTGCAAGCTCCGCCTCCCGGGTTTACGCCATTCTCCTGCCTCAGCCTCCCGAGTAGCTGGGACTACAGGCGCCCGCCACCTCGCCCGGCTAGTTTTTTTGTATTTTTTAGTAGAGACGGGGTTTCACCGTGTTAGCCGGGATCGTCTCTCGATCTCCTGACCTCGTGATCCTCCCGTCTCGGCCTCCCAAAGTGCTGGGATTACAGGCTTGAGCGACCCCGCCCAGCCCCTTTGCCCATTCTTCTCCCACCATGCCTTCCCCTGCTCATTTTCTTTGCAGCCAAATTCCATTTTATGAGTTAATGTCAGATTTTGCTCTTTTTCTGCTTATATCCCTGATGATTTTTCTTTGCACTTAGAATAAAATCCGATGTTTTCTCCATGGCAGGCAAAGCCCTCCAGGATCTGGCTTTGACCTTACCATCCTCATCTCCCCTTGCTTCTTACTCTGTCCTAGCCAGACTTGTCCTTTCGTTCCTCATGGTTGAAGCCCAAATCCACAGACTCTGACATCTACTGTTTCCAATGTATAAAAAGCCTTTTCTCCCATCTTTTAATAGCTCATGCTTTTTCTTCATTCAACTATCAACATAAATGTGACCTTTCCAGAGAGGCCTTTCTGAACCTCATTACATAAAGCACTCTCTATAATATCACACTATTTTATTTTGTTTTATTTTCTACTATTATCTTGTTAAAAGAAAAACCTTAGACAAATTAAATTGAACAGTTGAACTGGGCAAGGAACAACAGTTCGTGAATTGGGCAACTCCCAAACCAGAATAGATTCAAGCAGACTCCACGCTGCTGCATAGTTGAAAATTTATGGGCAGAAAAAGGAAAGTGAAGTACAGAGAACAGAAGTGAGGTGCAGAAGTGAAGTACAGAAACAGCCAGATTGGTTACAGCTTGCCGTTTGCCTTATTTGATCACGGTTTGAATAGTTGGCTGCTTATGATTGGCTGAAACTCAGTGATAGAAACAAGGTAGTTTACAGTCTGTTTACACATCTGGAAAGGTCACAGCTCACTACATAAAGAGAAACTAGGCCAAATTTAAAATATGTAAGGAGGCAGCTTTGGGCTAAATTTTATGTGACAATCCGAAAATACTGTAGTTCTTCTTTAATCGTCTAGGTTAGGACAGCCACCCTGAATGTCCATGGATTGCACCTGGATGAGTGAAGGTGCCCTGTTTGTCCAGTTCACTACAGTACTGCTAGCTCAAGAACAGGGACTGGTATATCCTAGGAGGTCAGTAATCCTTGTTGAATGAATGAGTAACGATCACTACATTTTCAGATTCTTTGTCCAGGTTAAATAATAAATGAAGAATCTGGTTGAGTTTTATCTTTGTACAAGTGAATATGCCAATTTATATTTCAGTGCAGTTTTACCAACTTAATGATGTGTTTTTAAAAGAAGGCCAAACCTAATATAAGAAAAGAAAAGATGGAGGAAGTGTTCATGGCATATATTCCTTGGAGTCCTTAGACAATGCTGTTAGCCTTTCCTGGCACTAAATTCACAAATGTAAGAAAAATTAAAAATAAATTACCTCTTCCCCTTTTTATGATTTCAACAGTACCACTGCCTGTGAGTGTTCCCCAAAGAGGGTACATGGGGTCAGTTTGCACATAACTAGCAAGGTTGAAACACTATTTCAGTTTTGCTGCAATCTTTTCTTTATGAGAAGGCTAACATTCCAATATTATTAAAAATGCAAACCAATAAGACATAAAATGGCTTGCTTATTGCTAACATTTATGCAAAACCACTTAAAATGTTAAAAATATTAATCTCCTACCCTATGTAGCAATTAATGCTGCACAGACGATGACAATTGTTTTTTTCCACTGGAAAATCACCAGCAATCCACATTCTCCTCTTCTACTTAATTAACACAACTATATATATCCTTCAAAGTCACAGGAAACTGGTGTAATTGCTTTTGTAAATTCAACTAGTCTCCAATGAAGAGCAGACTGCTAAATTAAATGCAAGTAATTTGAAGCTTAAGAAATCAGAAATATAGACATTCTTGCCTCTGTATAGTGTGAGGTGATATAGAGGTCAGGGAAAGAAAGGAGAAAGCAAGAATTCCTGGATTTGCCTTTGATTCTCTGTTATTAGGAACATTTTAAAGACCACTTCTCAAGCAGAAATCATGTTTTATAAAATAATTATAATCAGCCATAACGATGACAACATAGATGTGTGCTGAATTGATTTGGAATCACAAATTGTGTGTGTATATATGTGTCGAATAATCTTAGCAATTCTGAAAAGCAGAAGACAATAAGGATGGCAGAAACAAGGTAGAAAAGAAAATTTGTATTTTTTACTTAGTTGTCTGTAGAGAAGATAAGAGAAGAAAATGGGGATGTGAGAAAGGAGAGAGATGGAAAGACAGAGATCAAAGATGAGATATACACAGAGGATCCTCATTATTTATGGATTCTGTATTTGAAATTTTGCCTACTCACTAATATTTATTTATATCCCCCAAATCAGTACTTATGATGCATTCTAAGTCTTTGCAGATATGCACATGTGCAGAACAATGAAAAAGTTAAGTTTTCCGACACCCACATTCCCAGCTGAGGCCAAAGTGATGCCCTGCCTTCTTGTTTCAGCTCTCATACTGTAACGAAGTGTCCTATTCATTGTATGTTTAGTGCTTCAATTTTTGCACTTTTGTACTTTTCCTTGGTGATTTCTGTGTTTAAAATGGCTCCCAAACATAGTGCTGAAGTCGTGTATTGAGTTCCTAAGTGCAAGAATGCTGTGATGTGTTTTACGGAGGATGTACATGTGTTAGATAAGCTTCATTCAGGCATGACTTACAATAATGTTGGCTGTGAGTTCATTATTAATAAAACAACAACATATGTTAAATAACATGGCTTTAAAGAGAAACACACATGAAACAAGGTTACACACTGATAGGATGATGAAAATGTAACCGGAGACTTACAGGAACCTAACTCTACATTTCTTCTAAGAGCAATGATTCAGTATTTGCTAATTCCATTTTGCAGGGACTTCATAGAACATAACGACCTCATACAATGGAATGTGTGTGGGGGTGGGTGTGTGTGTGTGTGTGTGAAGTGAGGCAGAAAGAAAAGGAGATAAAATGGGAGAGTTATCTCATGTCTTGATTAAGTGTGGATCACTTATCTAGAGGAAGGATTAAAGTGATCAAATAAGAAATAAAATGATTTGAAGAGCAAGTGGAAGTTAATTTAGAGCGGAAAAAGGGTCACAGAAGACAAGAACTAAGAAGAAACTTCAAGAGTTTAACTTTCCTTCGTTATGCAGATGAGGGATATGGGAATTGGCATAATGGTCAAAGCAAGCCTCTGGAGCTCAATTCAAATGGTTCTCACCTTCTTAACTTCCCTGGGTCTCATTTCATCTTTCTAAAATGGGAAAAATAATATGTCACATAAGACTGTAGGGAGAATTAAATAAAATAATAAATCAGAGATTACAGAGATGTGTGTAGCATGTATTCAGGTACTAAATAAATAATTGGATTATGATTAAATGGATAACCAGACTTACATTTACCAGAAACTTGCCAGTGTCCATGTGCCCTTATCCTCTGATTAGTGGGGTTTTGTTGTTGTTGTTGTTGTTGTTGCTGTTACACCATTCTGGGGCCCTGGAGGTACCAGTTGGGTTGACTTACTTCTAGATGCCATCATGAAAGTTGGCATGGGAAAGTTTATATTCCCAACATATGCTTTTGGAGTATGGACTACGTAGTTGAAAAAAAATGTAAGCAGGTGGTTAAGAGAAAGATAGATAATTGCATCAGTTTTCTAATAAAAGAAAATAATTTCCAAAGAACAGAAGTAAGAAATCATGCTACCTTGTATCCATCCACTGCCCAATCATCTGGGTTCATAAAATGGAATTGACTTTGATTCCCACTATGAAAATAAAGCAAACTCATGTAAGAAGGAAGATGTTTTATTCATATCCCCCATTTTAATGAAAAGAAAGAGAAATAACTGCATCTTGAAGTCTCAGTTTATTCATGTCTAAATGGGAATAATAATATCTACTTTAAAAAATAATGTTAAAATCCCTAGAATTCATTTATCATAGAGCATTCTACCAAATTTGGAAATAGAAACCTAAAAACTAAATTTTGTTAGGATTTAAGGTAATTTATTTGATCTCACTTTTCACTATTAAGAAAGCCATTGAATGAAATAAAATTACAGTGCATTACTGTGATAATTAATTTTGGATCAACTTAAATGGGCCATGGGGAACCCAGATGTTTGGCTAAACATTATTCTGGGTGTAACTCTAAGAGTGTTTCTGGGTGAGAGTAACACTTGAATCAGTAGACTGAGTAAAGCACACTGTCCTCCCCAATGTGAGTGGGCTTCATCCGATCCACTGAAGCCCTGTATAGAACAAAAGGACAAATTAAAGAGTCTGTGCTTCCTCTCTCCCTGTCTTTGGGCTGACACAATGGTCTTCTCTTGTTTTCAGATTTGGACTTGGACAAAAATTTTACCATCAGCTTTCTGCTTCTCAGGCCTTTGGACTTCATTTGGAACTACACAATCAGCACTCCTGTGTCTCAGGCTTTCATGCTCAGACTGGAACTACATCATGTGATTGGCTGAGTCTCCTTCTCTCCAACCATAGATCGTGGGACTCCACAGCCTCCATAACCACACAAGCTAATCATTACAATAAATCTCTCCCTCTCTCTGTCTCTTTCTCTCTATATAGGTAGATATCCTATTGGATCTATTTCACTGGAGAACCCTGACTGGGTAATACATTACCTTTTATATCACATCTACACAGACCTACACAGAAATTCTGTGCAATGTGTTATGAATAATAATAATAAACTATTATTTTACATGTCAGAGGAAACAATTCAGGATACAACTGCTATTTTAATACATTTAGCCGATCCTTTTTTTATTAACATGAGCGACTGGTACAGAGCTGGTAAATGAAATCTACAGATTTTAGAACTTTGCAGTCCCAGATTAGACCAGATAATGTTGAAGAACACTTCAAAGAATTTTGCTTTTTGTCCTGCTTCTCTCAAAGGGATTCTGGCAAAAGTTCATATTTTCATCTGGAGAAGCATATCATTTTAAAAACATATTTTTCTTTAAACTCATTCAGTTACCTGCCTACATTTGTATTAAGTACAAACTTTCATACAATTCTTGCTGCGTCCTGTAATATAACTCCCCATAACAGATTCATTGAAAAATGTGACTTTAAATTTGAAATCAAATAATGGTACATTTTTAGCCATTTCTACTGCCTTTGATACAGGTATGTTTTTATGAATAGGATTTATGCTTATTTCCTCAGAACTGACAAAGAATAGTATTTGTTAGTGTCAATTTAAAAAAGTATTCCATCAAATAAAATAGTGTGGTTGCTACTGTTTTATCATTTTACAGTTGTGCAAATTGGAGCATATGATCATGAAAGGAGACAGGACTATACTTCAGTTAATTGTCCCAAGTGCATACTATTTATTATATATTTGAAGGCTAATGAACTCTGAGCTGTAAAAATTCACCTCATTGAATTTCAAAAATATTACAAATAGGTAAGGAAACTAAATAAATCATCAGATTTACTCAATCTAAATATTTATTTTTATCCATTTCTAGAGTAAGATGAAAGCATTTCCCATCATCAGAGTGTAGGGTTAATGTATGAGAAGACCATTAAACTCCCATCACTTAAACATAACTGCCTCATGTTTCTATATGATGTTTCAAAGCTATTTTTAAGCCATTTAAGCTTTTCAATTTATACTAAACATTCACTCAGAGATTTCCTGTTAAATTTAGTGCAATATTTTAAGTGATTGGCACAACTTGAGTTTAAATAAATTTTAGAGTGAAAGTAATTTCTAAAATATGACTTACATAATTTTCCTCAATGCATCACTGGCTCTGAATAGTGGCTTTCAAGTTTAAATCATTAAAAATCTTTTAGAATCCCCTTGCAGCTATACTTTGTATAGATCTACTGTGAATTTTAAGGAGTTAATTGGTACAAAAATGACAAAATAACATGTATTATACTCTCATATTTCTAGTTACCCAAAATAATTTAGAAGAGCCAATATTTCACAAAATGTGTGGGAACAATAAAGAAACAGAAAAATTTCAAATAAGAATTAAAATGATTTTTGTTTCCTGATAAGATGTTTGATCTGCGAAGAGTACTATTGACTAGAATATCATTTTCTGAATTAGTGTGCCCTGGGACCTGGAGGCCTGTGACAGGGAACTTTGGAATTTCACCTGGAAGGAGCGGATGACAATTGGGAATGATTGGCTGACTCATCAATGAAGACAGAAAGCTGAGGTAGGATACAAAAGGGCTATTGATGGCTTTTGTCTGTGTCAGACAGAAGCCTAAAGGGAAGGGTGACTGCTCTCTCCTAGTGTCATGGATGTCACATGATAGAAAGTTTTATGTTTGTTTCTGACATTAGGCAAACAAAAACCTTTTGAGGGCTGAATTAGGCTTTTGTTTTGAGCCTGCAAGCTGCTACTCACTCCTATTGATGAGTACTGATCTGATTTCAGCCTTTTCATTTTTATAGTGTTAACTGTGTGGGGAATGTGTGTAGAAGGCCAGACACAGGACCACCGACCCCATCTCCCTTGAGTTCACATACCTTTTGGAATTTTCTTTTCTTTCCTTTTTTTTTTTTTTTTTGTTTCGTTTAAGGAGAGGGGGCTGTCTCAGGAGCTTCGCAATCTCTTTGCTTAAATGAACAATATGAGTTAGGCCTTCTGAATCAGTTTAGCAAAAGACCCTTTTTTCTTTTCCCTCTGGAGAAGGATACAACACTATCACCACAATTCAGCTTTGCTTGTCGGGGTCTGTGCAAATTGTGAGGAAAAGAGTACTTTGAGGGAGCCTTTCTGTTCCCTTTGGTCCCTATGATCTGTACTCACTTGAGGTTCTGAGGTTCGATATATGATGACTTGGCAGGAAAAGATAAATCCGTTTTTTAAAGGCATGGTAAGGATTGCATTCTTGTTGAGGGAGTCATATATTGGAAAAACTGAAGTCATTTTTAAAGCCCTTGATTATGGCAGACTTTTAAATATATACATTCACTTTGAATTAAAAGAATCCAGAGAAATGAGAATAATTTCTGCCTTCTGTGGCCAGACTTTGAAGTGGAGAAATGTGGAAGTAAAAGCAAATAGCATAACCTGTTTTAATCAAAAGGAGTCTAGCAAGAAACAATCAATTAAAGAACAGTCTGATTCTCTGCGACATCAATGTATGAAAATCTGTTAGACGCCAGATTGTGTCTCAAGACACATATGATGAACTGAACAAAATGACCTGCTAATAGCTTTTACGGGTAATAAATGCATCATGTTATTGGTAATTCTGCAGATGGTAAATCAAGCTAATATCGAAGCTGAAACAAGCTACTTGTTAAATGTAGTTCAAAATGATTTTCTCTGTTATTCAAAAACTGTATTACGCTTAAAAGAAAGATGATTATGCCTTATATTTCTAACCATCTTAAATGGATAAACATTCCCAATCTACTATGAAATCATTTTAATTTTTAAATCCTTTGGAGAGAGCATGACTGAAATAAATCTAAGCTGAGAAACGCTATGTTTATTTAGATTATGAGCAGGCACTAAAATGTAAAACCTGTGCTGAAATTGAAGTGTGACTCTACTGCATACAATGCACATTAGATAATATTTCCAGTCAGCATTTGGAACACTGACCTGGTGAATTTGAACATTTGAGCACAATGCACATTAACAAATGGTGAAGGGATGGATATGCCAATCATATTATTGACTCTCTTGAACAGTCTGATGTGCCCAAAGAACACTTTAGCTTCCATTTTATTGTTATAAAATCAAAAGTAGATAGCAACACAATTCTAGGAAGGAAGGGGAAGTTGAAAAAGAGGAGTCAGGACAACAGCCCAAGAGAAAACTCCAATAGGAAATGAAAGGCTGTGACTACCTATGATATACAAGGGGAAGCTTAAGCAAATGAAAGGAAAAATTAACTCTGCCGACGGATAGGTCAGATCACTGAATCCCAAAATAAGCCCCTCCCATCTTCAAGGTGGCTATTGTTAACCTGAAATTGTTTAGTTTGACATTGTACACGTCATATAAGGAAGCCCATTAATTTGTATTAACTGGGAATAAGATCAGTTATAAATGCATATTTATTTTATTTTTTTGAAGTGCAGTTTCATGTATATGAATAGGAAATCTTCAATTATGGGTTTATTTTCAAATAAATATAATTTAAGATGTATGTATGTTTTCAGATATATGTGTGTTCATATATATTTACACAAATGCATTCATGTATATAAATATGCAGATATATGTATACATATTATAATTGTATGAACTGCTAATACTATTGCAATTCTAGGAAGCTGCAATAGCTTGTTTGGAGTAAAAGAAATATTTTTTCTTTCCTTTAAAAAAGATTATGTATGTCCAGTGGAATCATATTTCTAGTCTTAGAAAGTGTTCAGGATCTAGAGTCTTTAAAAATTGAATGTATTTTAATTCTGAATTTACCTATTACTTGGGACATCTTGAAGAAAATCAGTTTAAGGTCTTAAATTTCCAGTATTTTACTGACAAAAACTTAGCTATTTATTAACTCTATGATATGACTTTAAAAACAGTGACAGTAATTCTATTTTTTAGTAGTAGTAAAAGGGTAAAATATCACCTTGTTAGAAGAACAAATGTTTATAATCCATTAATATCTACTGATTCACTGCAGAACCAGAAATTTATAATAGGACTAATTCTAGGCCAGATTGTGAAGCTGGGAACCATAACAATCAGCAGTCCTTCAAATTCTCCTAAGAAATCCTTTTCACAAAGATTTGTAATGTCTCCTTTAGCTCTTTTTAAGGCCCCTTGTCTTTACCTAGGGTCTCCCATTGCCATTCCTCACCTTTACCAACCTTTCCCGTTAACTCAAGCAGTATGATAAAGGCATGAATAAGATATTACCTCGGCAGTTTCTAGAATGTTTTCAGCTTAAAATACCAACAAATACAACTGAAAGTGAGCTGATTCATAAAGACATTTATTATTTTACATAGCAAAATGTCCAAAAGACGACAGTTCCAGGTTTAGTTCATTGGTCAGCTCAACACTAGCAACTGTTCCCCTGAACTCTACCATCCTGAATATATTGACTTATCCTTTTAGGCACCATGTTTCCAAGATGGCAACCACAGTTCTTTGTATGACTTGAAGATGACAATATGCAAAAGAAAAACAAAAAAGAAACTATCTCATGTACTTTTTTAAGAGTAAGGAAAAACTTTTGAGAAGTTACCCAGCTGATTTTGTCTTAGTTGTCCTAGCAAAAAATGCACCACATACCCACACCAAAACCCATCACTTTGTAATGGGAATCAAATCACCACTACTGGCTCCAACCAATCATGAACCATGCTGGAAAGAGAGGAGCTAGAGTTTCACATCCATTTTTGTCATATTGTCTGGGGGATGGTGACAAGGGATGGCAAGGAAAATTCACAGAATATAAGAGAGAAGGAATGCTAGTTAGACACAAATTAAGTTGGGAATTCACTTGGCTGCTAGCAACAGTTACTTTAAAAAAGATAATTTACTTCTCTACCACATAAAAGAAGTGTAAAAAGTGAATAAAAAGAAGTGTAAAAGAAAGCATTCCAGGGCTAAAATAGTTACTCGGGGGCGTCTTCAAGAACAGAGGCTCTTTCAATTTTCCTCAAATATTATCTTTATCATGTGACTTCCACCCTCAGAAATACCTCATGAGATCCAAAATGGCTGCCAGAACTACACTCGTTGTATGTGCAATTTGAGCAGGAAATAGGATTGAGGATAGAAATGGAAAAAAACAAAAGGCTTAAAATTTCTATTTATAACATTTTTGACCAGAATTTAATCTCATTAACTTACCTTATTGCAATGAAGGCTAGGACATGTAGCATTTTAGCTGAGTACATTGACTTTCCCAAATAAAATATAGAATTCTTTTACAAGAACAGAAGGGAAGAATGGAAATTAGTTAATTCCCAATATAATAGGCCATAGGTTATTACAAAACATATGCTGTTCACCAAAACAATTTCAATATTAACATTAATTGTACAATATAGTTACTTACGTGTTTTATAGCTTGCTATAGAATTAAAGAAATCATAATAGTGTGTCAAGATGTAATTCTTTCCTACTTTTTCTTTGCTAAGTGCCTCTCACTATCTGGAAGTATTCTGAGATAGAAGATGGGAAGCATCAGATTTAATATATATTTGTGATTCCATGAAGCAAAATAGAAATTCTATCAATTCTTACTATGTTAAGACTGGGCCGGGGTGCTGATGAAGTTGTTACATTGTAAGGTGGAAGGCAGCACCAAAAACTAGAGGAACTCTTTGACATTTCTCCCTGCAAAATATGTCCAGTCAAGGCTTTTATGAGAGGATAACTCTGTAGTCAACTCTAACAAAAAAGAGAAAGCCCAGAAAATAGTGAAAATGTAGTCATGATTTGAGGTTTGTATTTCTTAGCAAGATCAGGTACACATAAGAATTTGGCAATTTTCATTAGAAAAATGTAGTGAAAGTGCCATGTAGTGTATGTTGGACTTCTTACATGAGCAGCCCTTTTTCCTGGATCATGGGGCATGATTAAATACTCCAGAGTAAGCCAAACATAGATTGCCCACCGAACTCTGTAAAGAAATGTAGACAAGCTCTGTCGATACATGTAGATATCCAACAAGTTTTATTACTCTGATTGATAACATAATAGAAGTGTTTGTTTTTATTTGTGTTTCTGATAATCAACTCTTTGGTGTGTCAATTTCCTTATATCATTCTATCTGCTCATGGATATTAATTTTTCCAGTTAGCCACAAAAGAAAAGTTATGCATAAATTGATATTTTATGTTGAAAAATTATATCATTTGCCCAAAATACTTCTGTCAGGCACACTTGGAAGGTAAAAATTTAGCTGCAAAACTTTAATAACCTTTCAAGACAACAAATTAATGGGCTGAATCCATTCATAAACCATTGGAGCATGGACAAAAGGAATTATTACAATATGAGTAAAGAAAGCATGCTTTGGTACAGATAATTCTATGAACATAATATCCTTCTAAGACTTCTGTAAAAACTTAACAGCCCTGACCTAGATCAACACTGTGGCTCTTTTTTCCTGTCCCTTTTTGAGATCTATGTACAATCCATGTTTATTCTATTTACATTTTTAGTTTTGTGGGATGGAAAGGAATATAATCTGACAACCAAAGAACTGCGTAATTCACAGTAGACCTTGATTCTGCTTCTAGCTTCTCTATTCTTACTGGAGATTCTATTCCAATTTTGATTCAGAATTCCCTTGCAGATGCAATGGAGCTATAATGTTTTCACAGCCACCTTTCCATATAAATTCAAACACCACAATGCCATTCCTGTTTTCAGTGACAGTGCTAATAACTGTACAGGTAATGGTACTATATTTAGTGGCATTTCCTTATATCATGGTTTGCTAAACATCAGAGTTCAGTCAGAGACATGTCCACTGCTTTACTTTTTTCCAGTATGATTTCATTACTGACATTATTAGAGGCATCTCATTATATACATTGGTTTCATTTATGAGACAGGTTTACATAGAATCTAAAGGCTACATATGATTATATAGGAAAAACCAAGTTATTAGTAAATCATTTGTCACTAAAGTGAAAGTAATTATGAGACATCTTACTAATCATTCTAATGTTTATGAGATATTGCTTATAAATTATTAGCAATGAATATTGAATTAATGATCTTTTGACAAAAACATAAAAAACTTTCTGACTTCTGTCTCATTCTTCTAACATTATGAGATTTTGCTGTCACTGATGTGGAGGCAACCTATTTACACTGATTCAAACTTGTTGACATTTAAGTGTTAAAAAAGCACTATCTAGGCAGTAGAAAGAATATAGGAATGACATTCACAAATATTTCCAGCTGTCAACAAGTCAGGTTTCTTACTAACTGTGAGCTCTAGAAGTATTGTGTTCTTTCGATAGAGTGAGAAATACTGTTACCTCAGGTTCTTTGTGTGTGTGTGTGTGTGTGTGTGTTTGTAACCATGTGCTTATCTCTATTAATTAGCAAAATATATGAGTCTTTCCATTTCTCCCATCTTAATGTGCATGATTCTCCCTTTAAACAATAGCAGAAAATAATTTTCCATGCGTTGAGCAGACAGATGAAATAGGGGATCATTCACATGAAAACCAAGGATACCACCTCCCATAAGAAAGAATTTAATTAAAGATCTATTTTTAGTAAGTAGGTAAGTAGTAGCACAAACTGTAAAATATTCCTACTCTAACAGTCATGGAAAAAAGATAAAACAGGAGTATCTCTTTCCTTTTATCTTCCCAAGGAAAATATAACCTCTCATTTGTGCATTGAATAAAGAGACCCTCACTGACATCTCAGTAGGACATCTAACCCTGTGAGTGTCCACTCTGTTGCTGAGATGAATAGGGCTGTCTCTTTCCATCTCCTGGCTTCTCCTTGTCTAAGAAGATATAAAGGCAGAAAGGCAGGAAATGCAGGGGAGTTAATACCACACCCTTTCTCCTTCTAAGAACTAACTTCACTGAGAAAGGAGTCCCTACCCATCTGTCATGCTGGGAAAGGATGTTAATACTTGCTAAAAATAAAATTGTGGGATATAGTAATAAAGCACAGTAAGCTAGCTAGCCTGACCTCTGGTCCTAGCTCCATCACTTACCAATGCATAAACTTGGCAAATTACTGGATTTCCTTGTGTCTCCATTTTCTCCTCTGTAGAATGAGGATTATGATAGCACCTACTCTACTGGTTACTGTGGGAATTAAAGAATTTAGCATTTAGAACAGTGTGTGGCTCATAGTAGTCACTACCTTGCTTCCCATTCCTGCTCTTTCTTCTTTGTCCTAGTCTCATGCTCCTAATTTCTTCAGATGATTTTTGGACCATGACAACTAAAATTTTTGAAAAGTCATATGAGTAGAATCACTCTGGAAGCTTGAAAGAGGTAGATTTAAGACCAGTGACATAATGTACTGTTTTGTGTAGGATTTAGCATTTTGAGTATGTAGAGGAAATTATTATGGTGTGATTGGAGGGTTTTTGAGTAGCACCCCTACATTCCAAATCTCTCTTTTGCTATCCATCAAAGTATTAGTGTACTCTGTGAAATAAATTTCTCCAAAACCCAGTGACTTAAAACAAGAAACTATTTTTTTTAATCTTGCAAATTCTGCAGGCATAGCTTAGATGGGTGTATCTGGCTCAAGTTGTCTGATGAAGTTTTAGCGTTTCACCTGACACTCTGGTCTCACCTGAAGGTGTGATTGGGGAGGGATCTGCTTCCTAACTCATGAACATGACCAGCTACAATGTCATAAGGCAACCTTGGGGAGAGGCCCATGGTTGAGGCCCAAGGCTTTCTAATGACCACATTTAGTTTGTAGGTTGTCTTGCAGAATGTTGTTCTTCACTTTGTTAAACCAGACCTTTTAGTATATGTCTATAAAATTAAACTCTCAGGGAATTCATGTGCTGTTAGATTTTGCTAATGTCTTGGGAGAGATGGATCCAAATTCACTTGAATTTCCTTGCTTTCTGTGATATAAACACTTCTCATTTATAATATATGAGTGGTTCTTCGCACCGTTCCACTCTAACTTTGGAATGTTAGACTTTTATGTTCTTCAGGCCACTCCATGACTGAAGTTTTTCCCATGCTAATGTACACTGACCTGCGCTGATCAGAATTAGCTTGTTGGTCTCTCTCCATTCTCACTGTCATCTTTCCTCTTCATCTGCTTCCCTCTGAGGACCAAATTCATGCCACTATACACAGCAACTAAACAATCTCCAGTGGCTGTTTCTAATTTAAATTGGTGAATTTGGCCTAACCAAATCCATTAGTAAGCTCTGTAGAATCAGAAGATTTTCCATTTAATAGAACTTGGCCCCTTAAAAAACTGTTAGTGTTTTAAATTGCAATTATATTTCTTTTCATTATTCTCCAATTTACATAAGATTTTTTAGTTCTTGTTAATTTTTACCTTTGAGATTTCTGTGGTTCAAGAGTATGGAAAGTTAGGTATAGGCTGATTCAATTTTTAACTGTTATAAAGAATTTTAATTAAGCTTCCGATTCCTTGCCTCTTTATAATTTTGGAGATCTGCAAAGGTAAGGTTTTTAAGTTTATTTATTTATTCATTTTTTGATACAGAGTCTCACTCTTGCCCAGGCTGGAGTGCAGTGGTGCAATCTCGGCTCTTCTTCCTGGGTTCAAGTGATTCTCCTGCTTCAGTGTCCCAAGTATCTGGGATTACAGGCACCTGCCACCACACCTGGCTAATTTGTTTTATAATTTTGGTAGAGATGGGATTTCACAGCATTGGCCAGGTTAGTTTCGAACTCCTGACCTCTAGTGAACTGCCCGCCTTGGCTTCTGAAAGTACTGAGATTACAGGCGTGAGCCAACATGCCTGGTCTTAAGTTTTGATTTTAAATTTTACAAAATGTTTTCATCAGTTTCATGTCTCTGAAAACACACTGAAATGCAAACTATTGGGTTTATTTTAGAAACATGATTTATAATACAGGTGGTGCGCACAAGATTTGAAGAGGCTGCCCTGATGTTTTGTCAGATATTTTCAGGCTTCATTTAATTATATTTTTATAGTTATTACCAGTTTTTATTATGCTATTTATTCTAATTTTTGTTCTTTGTAGCTAAAGTTGTGGTTTATCAAGCCCTCTCTTCTAATATGCTGTCAGTTTGTCAAGTCTAAAATTTGAATGATCTCTTTCAATACTATAATTGCAAATTGAAAATTATAGTAACAAAGCTTAATTATTTCTGCTCAGGATTTACAGCAACCTCACCCAAAATTGAATTAATGTTTTGAAAGAAATATGTCTTTATATTAAGAATTTTAAACTAAGATATTTAAGAAAATGAAAAGTTGAAAAAAAAATTTAAACAATGATACACTTTGAAAAGAGAAGGGAGTTTTAAAAAATGTATGATTTACTAATAGAAAAGTTAATTCTGGCCAGGTGCGGTGTCTCATGCCTGTAATCCCAGCACTTTAGGAGGCTGAGGTGGGTAGATTACTTGAGGTCGGGAGTTGGAGACCAGCCTGACCAACATGGTGAAACCCTATCTCCACTAAAAATACAAAAATTAGCTGGGTGTGGTGGCAGGTGCCTGTAATCCCAGCTACTCAGGAAGCTGAGGTGGGAGGATCACTTGAACCTGGGAGGAGGAGATTGCGGTGAGCTGAGAGCATATCCACTATACTCCAACAGAGGGAAACTCCAGAAAAAAAAAAAAAAAAAGGAAGAAAGGAGAGGAGAGAGAGAGAGAGACAGAGAGAGAAGGAAGGAAAGAAAGAGAAAGAAAGAAAGAAAGAAAGAAAGAAAGAAAGAAAGAAAGAAAGAAAGAAAGAAAGAAAGAAAGAAAGAAAGAAAGAAAGAAAAGAAAGAAAGAGAAAGAAAAAAGAAAGAAAGAAAAAAGAGAAAGAAAAGTTAATGATAATTTGTGAGATAGAAATAAAACTTTTTTTTTTTTTTTTTCTTTTGAGACAGAATCTAGCACTGTTGCCTGGGCTGGAGTGCAATGGAGCAGTCTCAGTTCACTGCAACCTCCACCTCCCGGGTTCACCTCCCGAGATTCTCCTGCCTCAGCCTGCGAAGTAGCTGTGGATTACAGGCGCACACCACCACACTTGGCTAGTTTTTTGTATTTTTAGTAAAGATGGGGTTTCACTATGTTGGCCAGACTGGTCTCGAACTTCTGACCACGTGATTCACCCACCTCGGCCTCCCAAAGTTCTGGGATTACAGGTATAAGCCATTGCGCCTGGCGAATATCAAACGAATTTTGAAACTTAAGCATATCACCAAGAAGGGGCTGTAAACTTTCAGATTCTTAATCATGTTTTACAACAAAACAAACCCCAAAATACCAGGTATTTAAAATAATATAAATTATTACATTACTTTTGTTACAGTCTCACCAATGCACCACAATGCAGCAGTTTCTTATAGCCCAAGGTATCACCCAAAGTTCCTGGTCTCACGATCAAGAAAGTTATGGAATGCAGACACCAATGGTAAGGTTGGAGCAAAAGTTTAATAGATGCAAAAAGAAAGCTCTGTGCTGCGGAGAGGGGACCCAGAAGAGGGTTGCCATTTTTAAGTTGAATGCATAAACTTTTATAAGAAACCGATGAGGGCTGGGCATCTCATTTGCGCAAGGCACATATTTCTGCCAACTCCACCCCATCCTCCTAGTGCGCTTGCAGATCCTTAGTTTGAGTAACTCCATATTGCTTTGTTCCGCTTACTGCACATGTGTCAGGGGATGGAATTTTCCATCATGGACATGTCTGGGCCAGTCACCTGTGTAGGCTTTCTTACCTGTGTGGCTGTGGGAATGTCTTAGGCAAGCTTCCTTGTGCAAGTTCCCTCATCTATCTATACCTGTAGGCTGTTCTTTTGTTTGAAAGAATTCAATGGAAGACCCACCCTAACTGCCTACCTGACTGGTTTCTTCTATTCTCCTCTCTCACTTTTACAGTACTTCTCTGAGAATAAAGATTAATATAAATGTTTATTTGCACCTTTTCTGGTTATCCATAACTACTTTATTATTCATAAAGTCAAATAGGTTTTATAATTCCAACTTTAAAAAATAATGAAAGTGACCTGACTTCAACTACTCTTGTTGCCATTATACTTAATTCAAATCAGCTAAAATATTTTTAAATTTAAAAGAAAAAGATAATAGCAAAGGGCAGGCTAATGTATTAAATTACCTGAAAGGAAGAAAAGTGTTTTTTGGAATTCATGTTCACACTAACCTTTTGATATTCAGGACCAATATGATGGCATTAGCTCTTTGCTGGACAGTGTTTTACCCTTCAGAAGATGTTGGCAACTTTTCATTCTTAAAATAACGTTTTCCTTTGGCAATCACTGAGCTGTACACTTAGTAACCACTCAGAGGCCATCAAGGAAATGCGAGAAGATTCAGGTTTAATAAGGAAAAAAAGGCTTATTATTGTCATCTTTCATTACATTTCAGCCCGAAACGTGGAGTGGACTTTTTTTTATCCCCGTTCAGTGAGGGTCTTTTTCTACCCATTGATTTTTTTTGTTTGTTTGTTTTTTACTTGAAACACCTACCTCAATGTTCCTATGTGTCTTTTCTAGAAACTTTCTAGGAACTCTTGGGAGCGATTGGATATCAATAGGGTAATGTTCATGGTAATGATACTTATATTACAGTTTTGTATTCCCTACTTGTTGTAGCTATAGGAAAATTAGAACAAATATACTGGCCAAGGTTAAACAAAAACAAAACAAAACAAAAAACCCCACTAAGTTTCAAAGTCTTAAAGTAACCTGCCAAAACTCACCTGGCCAGTAGTGACGTAATTTTTATGTGACTTTGGTGGATGGAGCCAGTATCAAGAATTGATTACATACATATGCATAAACCTAGTTTTCTCTATCTTAACATAGAGGCAAAGAAAATTTTTCACTAGCACAAACTACATCACTAAATCTGTTAGGGCGGAAGCCCACAGAAATTTTGGCCAGGAGCAATGGGAGTTCCTCTGGTCAATCTTTATTTTATATGAGATAATCAAAAATAACCTTTATTGTGAGATAATCTTGCATTGATATAATACTTCAGAGTTTATTTTATCAAAATACTTTTATGTATGTTCACTTTTTTCTTAACCTTAAAAGTGAAATTAATAATTATCAAATTGCTTATTAAGTGACAGTCGTTATGCTGAGAACTTTATATCTTATCTACACAATGTGAAGTAGCACCTATTACTGACTATATTTTATTGATGTGGAAAAAGACAGAGAGAGATTAAGTTATGTATAAAGCATAGGAATTCAACTAGTGTTAGCTTAAGTGAGAAAAGGAGAGTTACTGGCACACAACAGAATAGTTCACAGATTTCCAGTAGGACCTTAGGCACTAGGATGGAGGATCCAGCTCTGCTAGAACGCTCTCCTACATTCCCTCTTCCTGCTTCTCTGTGGGGGCTGGATTAGTGGCTGCTGACATCCCTAGGGTCACATCCCAATTGTTTCCTAACCTGAGAAAAAGAAAAGACTTTTCCCTGTCACCTTTAACTTGACAAACCTGGGAAGGACACAGAATAAAAATATCACTAAGAAGACTTCATTTGGCTGCATGCAGTTGCTCACGCCCAGCACCTTGGGAGGCTGAGGTGGGTGGATTGCCTGAGGTCAGGAGTTCGAGACCAGCCTGGCCAACATGGTGAAACCCCTATCTCTGCTAAAAATGCAAAATTAGCCGGCATGGTGGCTCATGCCTGTAATCCCAGCTACTTGGGAGGCTGAGGCATGAGAATCGCTTGAACCCAGGAGGCGGAGGTTGCAGTGAGCTGAGATCGTGCCACTGCACTCCAGCCTAGGCGACAGAACAAGAGAGACTCTGCCTCAAAAAAACAAAAACAAGAAGACTTCATTTCAGGCATTGTGTTAAAACCTTTGCACCCCACAAAATTCCCAAGAGCTAGTTATTATTATTACTGTTATTTATTTATTTTTAACAGAGTTGAAAAATTTTCAACCGTTATTTATTTATTTTTAACAGAGTTAGAAAGTCAGGGAACTTGACCAAGTTTTAATAGTTAGGAGATGGTTGTGATTGCTCTTCAATTAAGGCACCCTGACGAAAAATACCATCTCCTTAACTATTCCATCTATGTTGTTGCCAGTTGACCTGGCCTGGGTGTCATGCCTATCAATGAATCAATTGCCATGGCTAAGGAGATGTTATCACACTGCTGCAATCTGGGTCTAGTGCCCATGCCTGTGGTTAGATTTAATTCTGTTACAGAAAGGAGTGACCACCTCAAGGAACTTGCCTGAGATTATATGGCAGTAAGTAGAGAGGCGACCAGGAACCTAGTTCTGTCTGATTCCAGAGCCTAAAGTCTTATCTTATCCATCTATACTATCTTCAATAATATCTTGTATTGCTATCTCATTTTACAGATGAGAATATCAACATGGTTAAGTGACAATTTCCCCGAATATACATAGCAAGAAATAGAGGGAAATAAAAGTCAACCCAGATCTTTCCATTCCTTGATCCAGTGTTTTGACTACCTTATCTAGCTACCTTGTAGGAGGTGATAGAATGTTTTCATTATAACTACTTCTGAAGAGAGCACCCCCATCATTTAGAGAGGTAACAAAGTACAAGGTTAGAGCAGTAAAGCCAGCTGTGTATTTAGTTTCTGTATTAGCTTGCTAGGAATTCTGTAACAAAGTATCACAAAGTGAGTATCTTAAACAACAGAAATTTATTGTCTAATATTGCTGAAGGCTAGAGTCTGAACTTCTAGGTTGGACAGGATTGGTTCCTTTTGAACGCTGTGAGGAATAATCTGCTTCATTCGTCTCCTAGATTCCGGTGGTCGCTGGCAATCCTTGGTGTTCTTTGGCTTGTAGACGCATGGCCCCCATCTGTGCCTTCATCTTCACAGTCATTCTCCCTGTGTATACATCTGTGTCCCAATTACCCCCTTTTATAGACACCAGTCATATAGGATCAGGGTCCATCCTACACCAGCATGACCTCAACTAAATTAATTATAACTTTAACAACCTAATTTCCAAAAAGGTCACATTCTCAGAAACTAGGGATTAGAATTTTAACATAGGAATTTTGGGAGACACAATTCAATTCATAAAAGTTCTTCTAATAAAGAGACTAAAAGAAATTGGTATAGCTTTTCTGCTAGGGAAGTCTTATTTTCTTCAGCCATTGTATTAAAGCTGAAAAGGGAAGCAGGCAGTAGACTCACTTTGAGGGGCAGTCTGGAGGAGAATTAGGAAAACAGAGTGGGGAGACTGGAAGCACAGATAGTCAATTAGTGAGCTTGGGGAGTTGGACTGTGGAAAAGGGGATCGGAGATAGCAAAAGCATATGGAGGTGTCCAGGACAGGCTTCTGAAAGGCTCTGAATTGCCTGGTTAGTGGCTGCTTCTCATCCCAGATGCCACTGAGATTATAGAAAGTGGGTAGTATAGTCAGAGCAACCAGTGCAAGAAGTCAACTTTGGCCTCATTATTGAACACTAATCACTGAAAAGAGTGGTAAAAATATAAAGAGAAAGAGAAAAAGTGAAATATCAAAGATTAGGATGCAGAGTCATTCTTGAATTCATCAAAAAGGTTAGCATCATTATGAATAACGTCTTTAGAACTACTTTTGTTCAAAAAACCACTTCTGAATATTTAAAATGTAATTAGTGATTTGGTTTTCTGATATACATTTCCTGGAAGCCAACTGGATCTAATCAGCTCTGCTAAAAACATTTTCTTTAGAATTTATAAATAATGATGATCCATATAAGCTGAAGCCTCATTATTAATGAAGTTCTTAACTGAGCTAATATATGTAACATGCTTAGAATAGTGCCTGGCATATAGAAAAGATACATGCCAGCTAGTATTACTAGGCAACTTTTAATCCCTTATACACCAAGTAAAATAGAACAAAGTATAAACAGACTAGAATGGGTTTGCGCTGGGCTCCTTCCACATTAATGAATTTATTTTCAGACCTCTGATAACCATTTCTGATTGTCACTGAGATAATAAAATGTTACAAAAAAATCTCAATATTGACGTGTGAAAAATAAAAAGCAATTTTTATGCTCCCCATTCATTCATTCATTGGTTCAACATTCAACTGATAAATTAAATGCTTACTCTTTTCAGCTTTTTAGAACCCTTTATTAATGAATCACTAAAAGTCATAGCAAAAAAAAAATCTAGTAGCGTAAAATATTAGTTTGAAATAAATGTTTCAGAAAATGACAAGTTAAAATATTGATAATTTTAATTGATATTAATTTTGAAGTGATAATTTTGCACCTCGGTCAAGTAATTGTAATGAAATATCATAGTAAATAATTTTATAATACCTAGGATTAAGCTGAAATATTATTATATAATTTATATTATGTATACATTCTTAAGACTGTACTGAAATTTGTAAGGGGTGACAAATGAGGTATAAGTTATTTCCTGTGGTTACTATCAATCACTTTTTATATCCTTGTGTAATGATTTTACTGGAAATTTTGTAACTACCCACTTGTATAATGTTAGTATAATTCTGTTTTTATGTACTCTTTATCCATCTTAGGTACTCAATTAATATTGCTTAATATTTTTATTGTTGTCTTATATCGTTTTAGTCATCAGCTCTACAATTTAACCATTTAGTATGTATTTTGAAAACCATGTTTAAAAGGCTGTTTAACGACATCCAACATTTATCAGCATAAAGTCACACTCAAAGGAAATATTACTAAATCTATGTTAAATGTATTTGCCCTCTTGTCACTTGATTTTGTATGAGAACCTCTATAAGTGTCCAAAACAAATATTGAAGATTCTTTCATAATTTTCCACCTGTCTGCACATTAGAATAATCTAGGATGCTAAATTTTTTTTCCAATACCTTGGGTCCACCCCAGACCAAATTAAATCAGGATCTCTGGAAAACAGTCCTGTGTATTAATATTGTTTAGAAATTTCTTGGGTGATTCTAATGTGCAGCTAGGTTGACAATCACATCAGCTATATTCTGCTTTTAAGAGTAAATTGAGGTCGGGCACTGTGGCTCACACCTGAAAATCCCAACACTTTGGGAGGCTGAGGCGGGTGGATCACAAGGTCAGGAGATCGAGACCATCCTGGCTAACACGGTGAAATCCCATCTATACTAAAAATACAAAAAAATTAGCCAGGTGTGGTGGCTGGTGCCTGTAGTGCCAGATACTCGGGAGGCTGAGGCAGGAGAATGGCGTGAACCCAGGACAGGGAGCTTGCAGTGAGCCGAGATCACGCCACTGCACTCCAGCCTGGGCAACAGAGCAAAACTCCATCTCAAAAAAAAAAAAAAAAAAAAAGTAAATTGAGAAAATACTTGTAATATGAAAAATTCAATGAACACTGAAGAAATAAAGTGACATGCTGTGTGAGGGATAAATTTTGGCAAAGCATCTTACTTTCCACCTAGTCATATGTAGCAACAAAGCACTGTTCCTTGGCACAGGGGGGCATATAGGCAGTCATAAAGCCAAGGAACCTGTGATCAAGTCAGGGAAAAATATATCAGCTCTTATAGAAATGCAAATTCTTAGGCCAATTTGCTCCTCAATTATTATTTGACCGATCTCTCTCTCTTTCTCTCTCTCTTGTTTTTGACTCTGACTTTTGATATTGCAGAAAGAAAAAAAGAATCTGTTATTCTTTGTTCTCTTAAATTTTTAAAGCTAACCAGTAAGGGTAGTAGGAAGCAAGCATGGATGTGTTACTTCCCTGGTCCTGGAAGGAACTAAACTGAGAACAGATTAAATTAAGTATATGACTGAATCATTTTTATATGCTTATTACAATTTCCATAAGTTTGTGTATTTGAATACATATGTCTTAAAAGTCAGCTGCAAAGAATTGTAATAATTGTTCTACTTTGTATTTTAAATGGCAGTTAAAAAGTAGTCTGACTGGAATGTCTTTTAAAGCTTTTGGTTAAGACCTTAAAAATCTAGCACCTAAGCAAAAATCAGTTAAAGTTGCTTTGAAAAATCCCTTTAATTTTTTATGAGATACAATGCACATGGCTTTGTGTGTATATATAATGGTTGTGTTTTTTGGATAATTTCTACAGAATATATGTGTATTTTAGCATTATTTTAATGCCTTCCAGAATGAGGAAAATGCAGGGATTACATACATTTTAAGAGTGATGTTAAATAAAACTTATTCAGGAAAATTTTTAAAGACAGTGAGGAAAATTCTATTCAAGTGGGAGTACTGCAATGGGGGTTTTGCAGTAGGGAGAGAGATTGGGCTCAGCTCCAAATACAACAAGAAAAAGTGTGAATTTAAAGCCAAAGCACAGGGTGCGGTGTGTCAGTGACTAGAAAATTACTGTGATGAAATGTAGGGGCAAGACAAGATCCTTGCTAAAAGTAAGCCAGAGTGATAAGATAATGGAGTGTGGGGATGGGGAGGTTGGGATTTGATTACAAATCAAGGGTGATCAGATACCAAGTATAGAGGATTTTCCCTAAACTAACTCAGCAGGGGTCTTGCAAAAACTGGATCAAACAGGCCAAGGACAGAACCCAAGGTTGGGACTTGTCAAAAAGTCGTCCTAGAGGAGCCTAACTCAAATTTGGTGAAGGAGAAAGTTTTCATCAGTGGAATAGTGTTCTAATTTCCTTAATTCCATTGTGTGGAACAGAAGCAAAGTGGACCAAAACTAGCCACCAAAACACTTTTACTGTAAAAAATTCTAGGAGTATGATCACAATTTTCTTGCTTTCATAAATTAGTACCTTTATGGTGGCAACAAAATTAGTTTAATAAATAATATACTTAGAATGTTAAATGGCCAACAAGGACAGTACTTAGTTCAATTTCTAGTTAATATTTTCAGTCAATTATTTATTGTTTTTCAAACATTTTGCAAACAAACTTTACTCTGCTGCCAACGTTCATCTGATTCTTAGTTAATGAAGAGAAAATGTTCCTAACTGGATAAAGCTAACAAAGACCACGTGGTGAAAATGCACACAGCCCTTATAATTCTAACTTAGAACCACACCATGCTGTGGTGTGGAAAGGAAGGACTCTATTAAACTGTCTATTTTAATAGCAAAGGAGTGCGTAAGTTTAATCTTCCTCATTCTTTGGAGCAGTTTCCCAAAAGAAATTTGACCTTCCATGTTGGTTCCCAGAAACAAAAAGGACCCCAAAATTCTTCTCTCAAGTCTTTCAGAATATTTGAAATTTAATAGTAGGCAAATAGTTTACTTTTAAGAAAATACAAATAGTTTAAAATTTTACACTTTCAGGAAAGCTAACATTTCATTGTAAGTTAATTGTTAGGATCAAATTTCTAGGGAGGAAGAGCCATAAATTTCCATTTCCCTACTTAACTTGGTGAATTAGGTAGAAAATCTAGGGTAAGCCATTTATAAAAGACTTGGAGCTTCTCTTTAGTACTTTTTGAGCCTTTTTCTTCTTTCTTTTAAGTTCTGAATACTTGATGTCACTGAGACCTAGGCTGACTTTCTTCCCTTTCTTTTATCGAAAGTCCCAACCACATTCAAGCATCCAGGGAAAACATTTTGGCTCTCCTTTTCTCAATCCTGGGAATAATATTTTTCTCCCTGCATTCAGGCCAATATTGCTAGGCATGTCCCCAATACCCACTGTTTAAACAATCTTGCATTTCTATGGTGAGTCTGTACTTTCTCTACTTAAACTTCCTTACATAGTATTCGGTTTGCTTTCAAAGAAAATTCTTGCAAAGGATGGGGTTGGAGTTGGTGAGAGTGCATGAGAAGAAAGATGTGCTGTGGAAACAGGCTGGGCTTTGGAATCAAACTGTCCTGGGTTTTAATACCTGCGCCTCAAACACTGTTTTGCTGGAAGAGTTTAGACGAATTACCCTCTAAGTGTCTCAATTCTCTTAGCAGTAAAATGAAAGTAATAATAATATAATTGCTTCTCCCAGAGAAGATGTCCTTTCCCCTGGCACTTTCCCTTACCTTTCCCACAAATCTGACTTAAATTTTACACCTATCAAGTCTTAGCCCAGGATCGTTTTCAACCTAGGCTCCTAGAATTTATTTTTTTCTTCTGGAGGGTAGACGCTAAGAATGAACTCTTGAAATACTGTCCTGGGTAGAGGGGCTTTAGGCTGTACTACAGAAAATTTCATAAAATCATAGAGTTAACTCCAGAGTAGAGGTCTTAACAAGCTTTTCAAGACACAATATATGAAATTGGTTGAGTATTGCCTCTGAAGTTTATTTGATTGATGAAATTGACCTAGATATGTAATTACTGTCTTCAGTTTCTGCATCTGTAAGATGGAGATTGCAATATTACCTAACACATAAATTCTTGCAAGACAAATGTGTATATATATATACACACACACACGGACAGAGAAAGAGAGAGCACCTACACAGCCCATAGTGAATTAGCTTTTACTATTTTTACCTGGTATAATGCAAAGTGGTAGATTAAATTGAGTCAAGAATGAGAGATTTGGTTGACAACTTAGAAATTCTCCCTATTGGCAAGGTGTGGTGACTCACACCTGTAATCTCAGCACTTTGAGAGGCCGAGCCAGGCAGATCACGAGGTTGGGAGTTCAAGACTGGCCTGGCCAACATGGTGAAACCCTGTCTCTACTAAAAATACAAAATTCTGCCAGGTGCGCTGGTGGATGCCTATAATCCCAGCTACTCAGGAGGCTGAGGCAGGAGAATCGCTTGAAACCGGAAGGCGGAGGTTGCAGTGAACCAAGATCATACCACTGCACTCCAGCCTGGGCAACAAGAGCAAAACTCCATCTCAAATAAATAAATAAATAAAATAAAAATAAAAAAGAAGAGAAATCCCCCTTATCATAATTGTGCTCAGTTCAGTCAAAAATTCACAAACTGTAGTAGACTGGCTGGCTTAAAACAACATACATGTTTTTCGTACAGTTCTGGAGGCTGGGAAGCCCAAGGTCAAAGCACTGACAGATTTGGTGTGGGGTTAAGGCTCATTTCCTGGTTCATAGATGGCTTTCTGTTCATTGTGTCCTCACATAATAGAAAAGATGAGAAGTCTCTGGGGTCTCTTCCATTAGGACACTAACCCCGTTTATGATAAATCTGCCCTCATGACTTAATCACCTCCCAAAGAGCCCATGTCCTACTACCATCACCCTGGAGCTTAGGATTTCAACCTATGAATTTGGAGGCAGGGGGACATATGAATTTGGAGGCAGGGGGACACAAATATTTAGACCATAGCGTACTTCAAAAATAAATACACACATACACACATACACATATACACCTACACACACACACACACACACCCCTATATACATAATTAATTGATCATCAATAAAGTTGCCTAGCCAATTCCACAGGGAAAGAAAAGTCTTTTCTACAAATCGTGCTGGAACAACTTGTTTTCAGTGAGGAAAAACACACCAACACTTTCCTTGCACCATACACAAAAAGTATTTTAAAATGGGTCATAGACCTAAAAATAAAACCTAGAACCATAAAATCACTTATAATAAAATATAAGGACTTTTAAGACTTGGATTAGCCAAGGCTTTCTTGTTTAGAACACACACACACAAAATAAATTAGATTTTATCAACATTACACACTTTTGTTTCTACAGAAAGAGAGCAGAAAGCAAGTCAAGACTCAAAGGAAATATTTGAAAAAAAAAAATCAGAGAAAGGATTTACATCCAGAATATACAAAATATTCTTACAACTCAATAATAAGACATACAACTTAATAAAATAAAATTTGATTAGGCTCTTCACCAAAGAAGACATATGAGTGGTGAATGAGTACAGAAAAGATGCTTAGCAGTATTATTCATTAGGTAATGATAATTAAAACTGCACAGTCAATTGACATGTTCAAGGATGTCTAGAGTAAAAAAGACTAATTATGCTAAATATTAACAAGGATGTGGAGGAACTGAAGTTCTTACACCCTGCTGGTAGAAATGGGAAATGGTAAATTGGAAATGGTACATTTGACCAAATGGTTCATTGGAAAACAGTTTGGCAGTTTTCTTAAAATTTTAGATATATGCCTATCATATGATTGAGCCATTTCACTCCTATTTATGCAAATAATTGATAACATATGCCTATGCAGAAATTTGTATGCAAATGTTCATAACAGCTTTATATGCAATAGCCAAAAGCTGGAAACAATCCAAATTTACAGCAATAGATTAATAAATAAACAAATGGGGTGTTGCAATACAAATGGAATACTATTTACTAATAGAAAGGCACACTTTACTGATGCATGCAACACTATGGATGAACCTCAAGAATCACTGTGCTGAGTGTAAGAAGTTAGACACAAAATGTACATACTGTTAGTTACCACTAATATAGCATTCTCGAAAATGCAAACTAATCTAGAACAATAAAAGCAGATTAGTCATTGCCTGGAGACAGGGATACAGGAAGAGATGGAATGGGAAGGAAGCACAAGAAAACTTTAGGATGTTATGGAAACATTCAGAATCTTGATTGTGGTGATAGTTTCATGGGCATATGCATATGTTATAGTTGAATAATTTTATTATGGGATTTTTATGTGCTGCTAAAAACTAAAAATAATTCTAAAAAATTTAATCATAATTTATATATTTCAATTCTTTGACTTATTTGGAATGGACACTGTAACAAATTTGGTTAAAAATGAAACTCCCAAGGCAAAATACGAGAGGGGTTGTAATGTTTTCTATATTGGAACATTGGTGTTTTTGTGTGTTTATATGTGGGGAGCATTTAAAAGATCCTGAAGAGTATAAACTGAGCTACTAGTTGTAAAACATTTTCCACTTAATCCAAGGAAGTTCAAAGACACTAGGATAAATCCCTGCACATGAAAGGGTGAGAGAAAATGTTGGGGAGAGGAAAAGTTTTGCAGGCTTTCTTTTAAGAGAACATAGTCTTGGGGGCAGAGGTTCAGAATTTGGGATTTTAAATTTTTGTTTATTTATTTTATTATTTTTGTTTATTTTGAATTTTTATTTTATTGGAAATTAAACATTATAATTGTGTGCATTTATGGGATAAAAAGGGATCTTATAATAAATGTATAAAATGTATACGTTGTAAAATGTGAAATGTCAAGCTAATTAACATATCCTTCTCCTCAAATTCTTATCTTTTTTGTTGTGAGAACAATATTAAATTTATTCTCTTAGCAGTTTTTGAAATATACCGTACATTGCTGTTAACTATAGTGACCAACTGTCCAATAGATTGCAAAAGACTTATTCCTACTGTGTCCAGAATGTATTCCTTCCAGTGGGTTCTTGGTCTCACTGACTTCAAGAATGAAGCCGCAGACCTTTGGGGTGAGTGTTACAGCTCTTAAAGATAGTGTGTCCAGAATTTGTTCCTTCAGATGTTCAGATGTCCAGCTGGCTTCACCTCTCAATCTCCCCTCTAAACAGGACACCCCAATTGCTGTTGGGAATTAGGCAATGACTGTGCTACTTCCTGCTGGAAAAGGGTGAAGAAGGGGCCCTGCAGTTGTAGTGTCCTCCAGAGAGGAACTCTTTAGGCCGGTGAAAGGGCCAGTGGGTCGGTCCAGGGGTCCTCAATAGAAGTTGTTAGTTGAGCTCATTTGGGGTTCCATTTGTAAGACCATCTGTAGCTTGATGGCCTCCATCCTGAGGAAACAAATTTGACAAGGAGGTTAAAAATACAGGGCCTGAAGGCGACTAATATCAAGATGACTGTCATAGGACCTAGAAAGGGGAGAAGCCATGTCGCCCAACTCCAGAGGTGGGTATAAGAGTTTGAAAAGCGTCTGATTTCAGAAGCCTTTTCTTGTAAGCACCGGGCAGCATCTCGTACTATCCCTGACTGGTTAGTGTAAAAAGAACACTCTTCCCCTAAGAAGGTGCAGAGTCCTCCTTTCTCAGTAGCGAGGAGGTCTAGGCCTCAGCGGTTTTGGAGAGTCACTGCTGCCAAAGAGTCTATTTGGGATTGTAGAGTAAGGATAGTTTTCGTTACTTCTTGCAAACTGTCTGAGAAATCCTTTGAGAGTGTGTGGTATTAGGATAATACATGTTACACTGTTAACTTTTAGCAAACTTTACTTTTGTTGAAAACCTTGTAAGTTTGGGATTTTAATTTTTCTTTGCTGTTAATAAAATCTCCTTCAGTCCATATTAACTGAGAATTGGTATAGATGACTGCTTCCTGATTCTGTAAGTACTTTAAGGTTTGGCTGAGTACAAACAGCTCACATGTTTGAGCAGACCAATTATTTGGCAATTTTCCTAACTCTGCTTCTACAAGAGTTTCCTTATCACTTACTGAATACCCATTGTGTCTTTTTTCCTTAATCGCAGGGGAGGAGCCATCTATCATCCTGTCCTGAAGGGAGTTCCTCCTAGGTCTGGTCAGACCTTTTTATGGTAATTAAGATTTAGATCCCCTGTTAGGAAACCTGCTGGGTTAAGGATTTTTGATAGGAAGGCTATGGGTTGTCAGTGGCCTCAGTGCTTTTGGGCTACACCCTTGTTTATACTGACAACAAGGTGGTATTGGAGTGTTACAGGGTTACAGCGAAGACCTTCAATTATCAATTATAGGTTTTAAATTTACCCTGGCTTTTAAAGGAATAGAGTACACTGTTTTTTCTTTACTACTTCCGTCTCTCTTTCTTTCTCTTTGACTTTTTCTTTGTCTCTCTCTTTCTGATTCCCTCTTTGTCTGTCTCTTCCTCTCTTTCCTTCTCTCTTTCTCTTTCCTTTCTACTGGTCTTTCCCTGCCTCTGCCAGCTGCTTATGCTGCTGTTCTCCCCTCTCCTTCCCGTTTTTGATGGCTTCAGTGGTATAAGACTGCCACCTCCTTGAGTTTTTGCACTGTGTGCAATAACTCCATGATTACCTTGTGCTATTTAATGGGGGTTCCCCAGAGGTTATGAACTCTCTTTCTTTCCATAGTGCAGCATGGGCATGTAGGGTTAGATAAGCACACTTACTATCTGTAGCAAAGTCTCCCAATTACAACTGAGGAGGTGGGAGAAATACCTGATTACAGGCTGTCTCAGGATTCCCCGGATGGTAAGGGACCATGAGGACAGCTGTCTGGGACAGGAGATTAACACTGAGAAAGCCACGCCAGTGTCCAGGAGGAAGTCAATTTCTGGGCCCTCAATGGTTAAACGAACCTAGGGCTCAGTGAGAGTGATGACATGAGCTGGGGCTTGTCCCAGACACCCTCAGTCCTGTTGTTAGATCATCTGGTTTGGGGCTTCTGGCCTAGAGAACCATTGCACTCTGGGGCAGTGCACCTTCCAGTGATTGCCTCTGCATAGCAGATATGGACGAGGGAGTGGCTTGTTTCTTGTTGGGCAATCTTTTTTAAAGTGTCCTTGTAAACCGCACTGATAACAAGCCCTACCAGGTGATTGCCTGCTCCATTTTCTGTTCTCTCTGAACCACCAAGGTTTGTTTGTCTGAGGGCCATGACGAAGGCTGCGGCCTTTCTCTGATCTTGCTTTTCCTTTTGGGCCTGTTCTTCTTGGTCTCTATTATAGAACACCAAGGTTGCCAGGTTTAATAATGCCTCCAGATTTTGTTCAGGGCCCAGGGCTCACTTTTGGAGCTTTCTCCTGATATCCACGGCTGATTGGGTAATAAACTTATCTTTTAGTATCAATTGACCCTCCAGTGAGTCGGGTGACAGGGGAGTATATTTTCCTAAGGCCTCCCATAGCCGCTCGAGGAAGGCAGAAGGATTTTCTTCCTTTCCCTGAGTTAGGGTAGACATCATTAAGTAATTCATGGGCTTCTTCCTAATTGTCCTTAGTCCTTCTAGAACACAGGTCAACAGGTGGTTTGTGACTCTAGTCCCCATAATCTGAGTCGAGGTCCCAGTGGGGATCCATACTGGGGACGGCTTGCTGACTGGTAGGGAGTTTGTACCTTTCCTGGTATCTCCAAACTCTCGGGCTGTAGCTAAAGCCACTTTCTTTTCATTAAAGGCCAGGGTTTGATCTAACAATAGCATGACATCTTTCCAAGTGAGATTGAGGGTTTGCCCTAGACCCTGTAGGACATCTGTGTACCTATCAGGATCATCTGAAAACTTCCCCAGGTCTGCCTTGATCTGCTTTAAATCAGAGAAGGGGAAGGGGACATGTACCCAGATTGGGCCAAATTCCCCTCCCCCTATAGCTTGAAGGGAACATAACCGATAGCCCGGGAGTTTTGGTGGTCCTTTGGAGATTTCTTTGCTTATTTCCTTCTGGGCAGGGGAGATTAGAAGAGGCTTATCATTAATAGGAAGGGGAGCTGTAGGGAGGCTAGGATATGGGGATAAGCTGAGAGGTCCTGCTGTGGGATGTAAATTGCAAGCTTTGGATAGTTGTGGATTCTCCTTCAATGAAAATAAAGCTTGGACATAAGGTATTTCACTCCATTTGCCTTCCCTTTTTCAGAAAAGGTCAAGCTGCAGGATAGTATTGTAATTTATACTTCCCTCAGGTGGCCATTTTTCCCCACGAGAGAGAGAATATTGGGGCCAGGCCACAGTGCAGAAAAAAATGAGCTGCCTCTTTTTCAGGGTTTGCGGGTCAAATTGGTCCCAGTCACTTAGGATGCATTTCAAGGGTGAGCATGTTGATGCTTGAATGTTTCCCATCTGAAAAACAAAACCACCCATGGTTTTGGTTTGTCTGCTTCTCCCCCTGCCCAAGAACCCACAACGGTCCCTGGGCCCAACTGATCGGAATAGTTGCACTCACCAACGCAACAGCGGGAACACTAGTTTTCCTCCTAGACCACAAGGAGGACCGAAGAAGGTCAGATTTAGTGGCCCTTACCAACTCATTCTCAAAAACCTGTTGGAGTCCTAAGCATTCTCCTGTTAGTTTGGGACCTTACCAGTGTCCTATAAAGATGTTATGCCCCCAAAATGAAGTGGAGGACCATACCCTGAGGGAGGGAAGGGATCTCCAGAGTTGGAAGTGATGCCTTTTGTCCTCACTTATATGAATAGGAAAGACACCATTTCTGAAGCTCCCCATATCCTAGCTTCAGGAGTAGCTTTTGTTAGACTTGCTTGTCTGAGGAGGGATCCTAAAATTCCAGATAGTCCCCTGCCCCAACGGGGCTTTGGGCAAAAATTATGTCTTTCTGATTGGTGAGCCCAGGTGCCTAACGAAGGGAATAGGGTCCTGGAGTTTATGCTAGAAATCATTCTTATAGGAGAAACTAGAAAAGCACTAGAGACAGGGAGTGGTTTTTAGAAGCGGGACTAGCCTCAGAAAAAAGAAGACAGAGGAAGTTTGCCTGGCAAGCATTAGGACCCAGGAGCAAGGGTCAGGATAGATAGGATAGATGGGCGAGTTTCACTTGGGTAACATGACTTTGAGAGTTCTGCTCATGGCCGCAGGGTCAACCAACTTATTGTCGGGACCCTGGAGCTGAATGGCTTTCCTCTCTGTCGACCCTTGGTTCAGCCCAGAAGTACAGGAAACGTGGAAGCTGGTTCCAGACAAGCCAATGCTCCCAACTCTGAAGAGTCAGGGGTTGTCAGAGAGCGCTTTCCCAGAAAGCCTGACACCTGTGTCTTTAGTCCAGTGGCCATGCTAGTTGCTTTTAACTGGCCAACAGGTGCCCCCTGTTTAGCCCCCAAATTCTAAGGAAAAATAGGACAGAATAGCAAGTGAAAGGGGTCTGACGGTATTCACTGCTTGGTGATTGTCCCATCTGGGTCGCTAAAATATGTCCAGAATTTATTCCTTCTGGTGGGTTCTTGGTCTCACTGACTTCAAGAATGAAGCTGCAGACCTTCACAGTAAGTTTTAGAGCTCTTAAAGATGGTATGTCCAGAGTTTGTTCCTTCACATGTTCAGATGTGTCCAGAGTTTCTTCTGGTGGGTTTGTGGTCTTGCTGACTTCAGGAGTGAAGCTGCAGACTCTTGTGGTGAGTGTTACAGCTCATAAAGGTAGTGTGGACCCAAAGAGTGAGCAGCAGCAAGATTTATTGTGAAGAGTGAAAGAACAAAGCTTCCACAGTGTGGAAGGGTACCTGACCAGGTTGCTGCTGCTGGCTTAGGTGGCCAGCTTTTACTCCCTTATGTGGCCCCACCATGTCCTGCTGATTGATCCATTTTACAGAGCGCTGATTGGTCCATTTTTACAGAGTGCTGCTTGGTGCATTTACAAACCTGTAGCTAGACACAGCACTGATTGATGCGTTTTTACAGAATCCTGATTGGAGCATTTACAAACCTTTATCTAGATACAGAGTGCTGATTGGTGCATTTTTACAGAGTGCTGATTGGTGCCTTTACATTCCTTTAGCTAGACACAGAGCATTGATTGGTGCATTTTTACAGAGTGCTGATTGGTGCATTTACAATCCTCTGGTTAGACACAAAAGTTCTCCAAGTCCCCACTCGACCCAGGAAGTCCAGCTGGCTTCACCTCTCACTACTGTCTAACTGAAACTTCATACCATTTAACCCATACAAGTGTAGATTTTTTTTCTAATTCTTTTTTTCTTTTTTGGTATATTCAGAATTAGATACATTTAGGAGTAGATATTAAATCATACTATTAGCTTTTCAAGAAGGCCCAAATGTTTCTATGAAGATTTCTTTGTCAAAAATTAAAATACATGAGCACAAAGGTACCCATATAGACAGCAAATAAGTTTTAGAAGCACTCTCATCTTGATGAGAGTTGTACAAAGATGGAAATGAGGGATGATTCCAGGCGTTTTAGGGGGAAGACTGCAGATATCATTCTAACCTCCAAGATACTGTGTTCTCAAGACCTCTTAGAACTAAGTGTTGTAAGGATAATTTGAGGAGGGCTTAGACTTCAGAACAATCCTGCAGTCTTGACGGAAATCTAAAATCTCCAAAAACTCCTGCCCTTTAACCTTACCCTAGGGGAAACTGATCTATGAATATTATATGTGTGATTATGAAAGGTGAAGTTGAGTGAGACGAGTTGAGGAACTTGGAAGACAGTGAGTTCTCACCCTAACACTATAAGAAACATGATCTCAGTAGACCAATAATTCTCCTTTTTATACATCTATAAATAAATGGAATGTTTTTAAGAATATTTAAAAAATCAGAAAATGACAAAATCTGACCCTGCCGTTTCCTGTCAGGAGGGTTCTTGCTCATTACCTGGCCCATTACGATGCCTTGTATCCCAACTCTTCAGCCTGAGAAAATAGTTTCTTTCTGGTGAAGGAGTATCATGATAGTTTCTCATCAACATCAATCTTCAGGTCTCCTTACATAGACCTTCTAATTCAAGGGCAGATAAGTTAGTTTATTCCTCCCCAGAGGTTCTTATTCACTGGTCTATGCCCTAGGATGATTTATATTGACTAACTTGGAATATCATTCCTCATTTTCATGTTCTATATTAATTTTATCTGACCAGCTAGAGTCCACCTTCTTCTTGAACCTCATGGCTATCCACAAACCCAAGCTGCTTCTCCCATAGTACACAAATTCTGCATCAGCTATTGATTGTGCCAGTCTGTTCATATTTATTGCTGATTCCTTTGAATGATCAGTTATTTCAGTTTCCCTGACTAGATTATACTTTCCTCGAGAACAGGAAGCAACTCATGTAATTACCTGGATTCTTTTCGGCATCCATCCTAATATCTGACACATAATGCTCAATAAGTATTATGGATTAATGTATAAGATGACATAATAGGAATATAGTAAGGGTGCTGTATGTGAGTGAATTTTCAGAAATAGTAATAACTCTTCCATGTATCTGTAGATAATGGCTTTTAAGCTCATGAGTTTTGGCATCAGTTAAAGCTGAAATCTCAGCTGTCACGACTAGGGCAAGTCATTTAATCTCTGAGTCTCAATTTCCTCATCTGTAGAACAGGAATAATGCTTTCTCTATAAAATTATTGTAAAGATCAAAGGAAATGCTCTTTGAAGTCATTAACATAGTACCTGTCTCAAATTCTCAATAAACTGTAGCTCCATATAGACTTTAAAGTTTCAACATTGTTTCAGATGATTTTACTTAATAATCACAATAAGCTTCAATAATATAGAAAGACTCAATAATATCCAATTTATTAATGTAGAAATTGAGATTGGCAGGCATAGTAATTTGTCTAATGTCACACAGTTTGTAAGTGAAAGAGATAAGACTGAAATTCAAATTTTCTGATTCTATTTGTCCTGAATTATCTATTAATGAAGGGGCATTGTGGCAGGAGGCATGAGGTGATAATAAGTAATCCCAAATTTGTGATTATCATTGCATTTAAATTAATGAAACTGAAACTTAATATATCCTTGGATTTGGTGTTAATGGTGGCCCAGAACAGGTGCATTCTAATTCTTTAAACTAAGGTTAGTCATCACACAGGAGCACCAACCTAGTAAAAGTAGGATTAGGTGGCCAGTGAGAAACAAGCAAGACAAAGAAGAGAACAGTGTAGTTGACTCCCTAAAATCTATTCCATCTATTATGTCCAGATTTTTATATTATGTAATCATGCTTGTCTGTAACTGATTCTGAAGTGAGAGTGTGATCCAGTTCTGGCCAACAGAGAATGAAGAAAAGTTGGCAACAGGGGCTTTTGGGATATTACGTTTTGCTGCCAGGGACCTGTGAAAGCTAATCTCTTTTCTTCTCCTAATTGTTGTCATGTATAGATGTGCCTCCTGAAATTGTTTCAGCTATTTTATCACTAGTGAAAAGGGAGAGCTACCTCCAAAAATGGAAAAGCAAGATATAAGAATAATCTCTGTCTTTGATACTATCTTTGAGCATGTGACTTAACCTCTCTGGAATCCACTGGATTTCCAATAACATGAAAATATGAAAACATTATCATGTGATTTAAGCCACTTTTAATCCAAGTTTCTACAACTTGTACCTGAGAGAATCTTCACTATTACAGTGGGTCTCAGAAAACTTTGGGAGATGAGAATAAGAGAGGAGAATGTTGTCCCTACACTGAAGATTGAAAAAATATCACAAACATTGAACCTAATAATAGCTTTTAATCTAAAGATCCATTTATCTGTGCAGACTGCATTTTGTAGCATCTCCAAAAGTGACAAGCATTTCAAACTTGCTTGTCAATGTGTTTAAAATGTGCATGACATTTTCAAGGAGAGAAAATCAAGTAATTGCCTGAGCCAATGGACTTTTTGGAGTTATCTTAAACTAATGGTTCCCCCTTTAGTAAGTGAAAATAAAATGTATGGGTGGGGGTGGGGAAAGGGACTTCAAAATGCTTTTTTAAAAAACCTCAAATGTTATCTGTCTCTTTTGATGTAATAAACCATGGGAATTCCTAGTAGGCACTTGATAAGCAGAAAATCAGATGAGAAACTTCATCAAAGCGAAATTCCCAGAAGAATTTGGGCCTTGTCAGTTGGGAGGATTTACCACAGTGAGATTTTCTAGCTAATGGTTTCATTTTGCCTAAATCATGTAATCTCTATGTCTCACCTCTCTCTGGTCACAAAACAAAAATACTAAATACTATCCAACCTATCTCACAGTGATAGTGAAATGATAATATTATTATTTATACATTTTCCCAGCACTTAAAAATGCCTTGCACATAGTAAAAGCTCAACAAATATTTGTAAAGTGGCATGAAATAGTTTGAACTTAAAGAGTCTAAACAGGCTGGGCAGGGTGGCTCACACTTGTAGTCCCAGCACTTTGGGAGGCTGAGGTGGGTGGATCACAAGGTGCAGAGATTGAGACCATCCTGACCAATATGGTGAAACCACATCTCTACCAAAAATACAAAAAATTAGCTGAGCGTGGTGGTGTGTGCCTGTAGTCCCAGCTACTCAGGAGGCTGAGGCTGAAGGATCGTTTGAACTAAGGAGGCGGAGGTTGCAGTGAGTTGAGTCACGCCACTGCACTCCAGCCTGGAGACAGAACCTCCACCTCAAAAAACAAAACAAAACAAAACAACAACAAAAAGAGTCTAAACAAAATGAGACAACTAGAACATTGATAGCCAAATCGAAATGAAAAGGTGTTTTATTTTGCCTTACATCAATTATGATCTCAAATGTCTGGGAACCAATTTATTGGTCTGGTTTCTGAAAAATACCAGACTATCATTGTCACAAGTTCTTGATATTTAAGGCTTAAAATAGATCTATTTAGTTGGAAGTATTTCTTGTAAAAAAAGATTTTATTTTTGTCACAGTGTTGTTAAAGTTATATTCATTTTTTATAAAGAAATATTTAAACTTGCTTTATTCTATTGCTTGTCAGGAAGGTCTTTCAAATTCGAGGCTCTCCTTAAATGCCTGGTGATCCCTTCATGTTTTAGGATGAGGACTAAAAGTTTATTAGGTGTCCAACGTGAAGGAGCACCTTCACATAGCCTAGTATGGGTGATGTGGCTGGGTCATTTCTTTGGGAGCACCTTCAATGTTCTGCTTCAGAAAATATTTTCTCTTGGACTGTGAGCTTCAATGTTCTTTGAGTCAAATAACCTAAGAGGCTTTGAAATCATCCTGTTCAGTGAGCACATTTTATGTAATACTACTGAAATCATTCCCCAACCCCTGAAATCGCCGAGAAACTCTCTCTAGATATTAAACCTATCACTTTTTTTTCTGGAAGGTGAAAGAGATCCAGTGAACCAATAGCTAGAAACATAACTCTTCCAATAATTTTCCCATCTTCCTATTTCTAGTTCTGCTCATCAGCAGTACCTTGGTATTTCTGGGGTTCTTTGGTAGGCTTTAGCATGCTTTTGAGGTTCTCCAATCAATACAACAAATTCATTCAACAGATATTTATTATCATATGCCAAGCAGGGATTAGACACTTGGTATATGATAGCAAACAAAAACAAAATTCCTGTCTTCAAGGAACTTATGGAGTATAAGAAACAGTCGAGATCACAAGGTCAGGAGATCGAGACCATCCTGGCTAACACGGTGAAACCCCGTCTCTACTAAAAAAAAAAAAAAAATACAGAAAACTAGCCGGGTGAGGTGGCGGGCACCTGTAGTACCAGCTACCCGGGAGGCTGAGGCAGGAGAATGGCGTAAACCCAGGAGGCGGAGCTTGCAGTGAGCCGAGATCGCGCCACTGCACTCCAGCCTAGGAGACAGAGTGAGACTCCGTCTCAAAAAAAAAAAAAGAAGAAACAGTCGATAAAAGACATACATGGTAACTAAATAAAATACTTAATATTTTCGGGAGTGACTAGTATCATGAAGAAAAATGTCAGAATGGGGTTATGGGATTAGCATTGTCAGGAGATGAAGGGCAAGGGGCAGTTTTAAAAGAATCATTACAATAAGCCGTATTAAACCTGTGGACTGAGTAGAGCCTTGATGGAAGGGAAGTTGTTACTCAAGGGAATAGCTAAGTGACAGTATTGCAGACAGGGGGAACCGCCTGTGCTAAGGCTCAGAGGTGAGGCCTACCTTATGTGTTTGATGAATAGCAAGAAGGCCAGTGTGGCTGGAGCGGAAGGGGTGAAATGTACTACTGCAGGTGATGAGAAAGGCAGAGAGGAGGCAAGGCTGGGTGGCAGAAGTCTACTCCTATTATGTAGGGCCTTATCTGCTATTGCGCAGATGTTAGCTTTTACTCTGAAGGAAATAGAATGCCATTGCAGGCTGTTAAGTATAAAAACGACATGACTGAATGTATGTTTTAGGAAGATCACTAGTTCTGTTTTGAGAATAGATGAAAGGAGACACCAGGGTAGAATGAGAGTAATCAGTTAGGAATGACTTCATTAGTCTAGGCAAGAGATAATAGGATGATGTAGGCGTATTCATTTCCTAGGACTGCTCTAACAAATTACCATAAACCAAGTGATGTAAAACAACCAAAAATGTATTCTCTAGCAGTCTGGAGGCTAGAAGTTTGAAATCAAGGTGTTAGCAGGGCCACTCTTCATCTGAAGGCTCTAGGAAAGAATCCTTTCTTGCCTCTTCCAGCTTTCAGAGTTCGTCAGCAAACCCGTGGTGTTCCTTGGCTTGTGGCAGCAAAACTGCAAGCTCTGTTTTTGTCTTTACAGGGCCATCTTTCCCTCAGAGTATGTCCGTGTCTGCAAATTTCTCTCCCCTTATACGCATGGCCCACCCTAATCCAGTATGACCTCATCTTAACTTGATTACATCTGCAAAGACACAATTTCTTAATAAGGTCTCACTTTGAAATACCGAAGGTAGGGCTTCAACATATTCCTTTTGCGGGGACACACTTCAACCCATGACAGCAGGTAGGACTAGTAAAGGTTGTAAACAGTGATGAGATTCTGGGTGTATTTTGAAAGGAGAGCCAGCAGAATTATCTGAGGGGATGGATGTTGGATGTGGAAAAAAACAAAAAAGTCTCCAAGGTTGACTTAAGTTTTAACCTTGCCTCATCTGCTAATTTAGTTACCACTCACACATCTGTTTTTTTAGCTTTCTAAATCCTGTTGTTGTTGGATCCTTTTCCGTTATTTTCTCTTGGGAGTTTACGACTTTAAGAAAAATCACTAGTTAGGCATTTTAGTGAGGTTCGGAAGAGAATTATAGAAAACACATAGGTATATAATCAGCCATGTTTACCCAGAAGTAATCTACGTTGTCTCCATGGGGACACCCAGGTTTTATGGAGGCTGAAGTTTGTTTATTTTCAGGACCTATTTTAAGAAAAACTAAATTGTAAATACAAAATTATTATATTAGGGTTGCCCTTAAACCTGGGCAAGAGGGGTCCCTGTTATGGACAGAGACATACATGCATAAACATACATACAGTTTAACCCCAGCTCCTCTGTCACTTGGGATTTTGACACACAACGCTAACTCAGAGCCACCTGTAAACCCAAATCTGTGCCTTCATGACTGACACCTTTTAGGCCACAGGGAAAGGCTTTTCCGCATTTCATGTTCTATGGTTTCAAAACAAAAGGTGACTATGTCTAAACATCAGGAAGATTTGGGGAGTTTACTGCTGTCAACATCTGAGATGTACATCAAATTTAGAGGTGATTTGAGCAGCAAAAGTACCAAGTTAAGAAAAAGGACAAACTAATTATCTTCTTAATTCCTTCCTCTGAGCAAGCATGACTGCAAGAGAGTCTAGCTTCTTGA
Source organism: Macaca thibetana thibetana (assembly GCF_024542745.1). Classification (NCBI taxonomy): domain Eukaryota; kingdom Metazoa; phylum Chordata; class Mammalia; order Primates; family Cercopithecidae; genus Macaca; species Macaca thibetana. The sequence goes on along the minus strand of NC_065589.1, from coordinate 78,966,416 downwards.
AGTTTCCCAGTAGTGTCAAGGATTTATTCATGCATTTGTTCTCTTATTTGTTATTTTCTTATGCTTCTATATATGTTTTTTGTATGAATACAGACATGCTTCCACAGTAAGCATGGTGCTCACAACAGTTGTAGTAATGGCAGCTGAAAAACACTTTTCAGTGGTAGATGATTCATCTTATTCTTAAATTAGTATATATGTAGCTCTAGATATAAGTGATTGAAGTGAATATACATTCTTTACTTCACTATGTGGATCTAGATATTGCCTTAAGAGAATATAAAATTACAATATAAGTGACAGCTATTTATAGGATAAAATTAAAAAGTTTTACAATATTTTTTGTAACAATAATATATCATGTATGAATTATTATGTTTGAACATGATATTTAAAACCAGTGGTTCAGATCTCAATCTAAGTATCCCTTTAATAAATTTATTGATAATTCCAGTTGCTACTGTCTCAACAAAGTTCCTTCAAATTGAATTCAATTAAAAATGTATTAAATACTCAAAAAGAGTCGATATTATGGCATCATTACCAATAAAATGCAAATTGTCTAAAATCTTGAATATTACAATATATATCGTGTTCTTGCTGAAAAGTAAAAAAGGAAATCAATATATTTAATTTATGAATTGTATGCATTTTTGGTTTTGCCATACGAAAATCACCATCCCCTCAACACAATACCTGGATCTATACAAGAATTCATTTCAATCATGACATTTGGCCAACTTCTAGTCATCTAAAAACAACCTTTTTAAAAAACAATTTTCTCAAATTTATCAATATGGAGGTATAGTTGTGAAGATTGGAGATTATAATTTTTTTATAGTTGTTAGCATGTTTAAAATTTAGACATTTAATCACATGGTATGGGTGCACCTCTGTTGTACTATTCCCTAGATCCTAAAAATGTTAAGGGAGAGTGGGCCTGTTCAAACATTTTTATTTATAATGAGAAAAAATTCAGGAATGTATAAATTCCAAAAAATGGCCATATACATATCCCTAATTCTAGAAAAAAAGGACTAACTTTTTAAAGCTAATTCATTGCTTAACACATCCTCCATATTCTTCTGGTTTTTGGATGCATACTCTTTGATTGCATCTTCATATAATAAAAACATATTTTAATAGAGAGACTAATATACTTCAGTATTTCTTAGCATGATAATTCTAAGTTTATCCATGTCGTTAGCTTAGAAATGTTTTTGCAGCTTCACAAATCATTATTGGTAATGTCCTAGAAACCTTAAGATTATTATTATGTTTGGGAAAATCTCTATCAAGTTTCTTTCGTATGTGAATTGTTAGAAGTAAATTTTCTACTGTCACTGCTATACTTTGTGTCCTAAAATACACAGGAATTCTGATATATTCCATTGTTATTGGTTCCCCTCAACAATAAACTAAGATGAACTATATAGAAGGTGTGTTTAGAACTGCATATGCTACATTTTTAAGTATATTCCTGACAGAAGATACCTTTTATATTCATTGGGTGCTGATGAGGTTTTTGATGACAAATTTGTAAGTGTGATGATTCTCACAGTTCGTCCCAGAGGACATGCTCCTGTTGAGATGGGCCCTCTGCCGCTGCCTTTCCTGTCACAATGCCAGGTATGTTGGCACAGTGGGCTGCAGGAGCGCGTCTGGTTGCTGTTCCTATAAAGGGATGGCTAGCAATGACTTCATGCCACACAGATATGCCTGAGCATCACATACATAGATGCCAGTAAGCCCAAACTAAGTGTATCCTTAATTCAACTCAACTGCCCTTAAGCCAGATTCCTCAAATGCCCATGGCTTCTCTAATGCCACCAGACACAAGGAGGAGTGTGCGGAGTGGAAAGTAACATGACTCTTTAAACAACTGTGGGTAAATGCCTTGGTTTTGCAAATATTACAGAAACTCATGGCCATGTGAACACACTGCTTGGCCCTCTTTCACGGTCTTGGAAAGGAGCCTGTGTGAATGTGGGCACTGCAGTTTAAGCTTCATCAGCTTCACAGCAGAGCCACTCTAATTCCTGTATAACGTTGCTTTGTTGTCGCCATTGATTGCTCTGAAAGCTTGGCTAACCAACAACTGGAGGTTCCTCACTTTTGAAGGTTTCCATTGCTTTATATGGGATAATAAGCACAGGGTATATCATATAGATTTCACTTTTGTTTGCAAATTTCAGTCATAAAGCTTTTATAATAAGAATAACATCAGTTAGTGGGCAACCAATTTTTGTTTTTCAGAAGCTATAAAAAGCAAGTGTAGAATTGAGCTGGCACATGAGGCAGCACACGGAGAAGAAGAATGAACTTAAATGAAAGCACAATCTGGAAGAATAACTTCAAAACAATGCACGCAGGACCAGAGCCCTGCTGCTACCATTTATGATTCCCTCAAAGCCCAGTGCTCACATCCTTCGCTGTTAGCGCCATGGCACACTCTTGAGGCAATGAGCAGGTCAGGGGGGCGCAGGCTCTGGATTCTCACATGGTAACATGAAGAAAATCAATTTCAATCCTCCAAGGATGATACACTGCAACTGCAGGTCACTAAACACTATCAGTTTCTAAGACCCTTGAGACTTGAGGGATTTCCAAAAATTACCACACCTCAAATTTTGGCCTAGCTTATACTGTATTTTACGTTTCCCCCCATTTTCACCTATACAGATGGGAGAAAGAGGAAGAGGCATGTACAAATATGGATAACTACCTGAACTTCCCAGTTTTAAAATGACTGTTTTTAGTAATACATTCCAGGAGTTTTAATCAACCAATACAAAGATTGACTACTGTATTGATCCATATAAGGAAAAGATTTGCATGTTTTTGAGAAAAAAGGTCATTTATTTTACCACTGGACACAGGCACTATTGTCTTGAGAAATGCTAGGACACAGTTAAATATTTTAGTGAGATTTAGAATGAGCAGTGAAGGACTAGCAAAATAAGAAGCATAAAACTGGCATGCGTCTCAGAGCACCACTCTCCACTTTGCTTGTATGTAGCCTAGCTTAATTCATCTAATTATTACAAACCTCAATTTAATAATCTATAAAAAGGAATAATAACTTCTATCCTATCAATGTTAAAGGACTGTTTTAAAGATAAGATAAGGAAACTACGTATAAATGCTTTTTAGATTGTGAAATGTTATAAAATTTATTATATTTATTTTATAATATATTATTATATTTATTTTTAATAGCTGAAACTAATGCCCTAAAGGAACAGGCCTTTTGACTGAGGTAGGGGTGAGATACAAAAAATAGAGGTGAGAGTGGATATCTAGTGTATGGTACAAATTGAGGACAAAGTAAACCAAGATGGGCCAGTGGGAAGTCTGAGGCATCACAAGATCCTAGGAGGGCTTTTGAATAACAGCATGGAACAGTCAAAGAAAATAAGATGCAAGAATCACAAGAAGGAGTTTTAACTACTTTTAAGTCAAATTTTATAATTTCTAGGTAGAAAACATACAGGGATTTTATGTGCCTAAACAAAACAATGGATGCAGTATAATCTGGTTTAGAAATTCCCTTACAAGTTAAGCATAATTGGAAGACACATTTACTTTCTCAAGTTGCTAATCCTCCAGAGTTGTGTTACACAAGCTGGCAGATAGTACTCCTCCAAAGCATCTATTAAATGCTCATCTGTCCACAGTGTTAGTGTGTGACATATAATGTGCTAGGAAACCCATTTCAATTTCCTGTATACGCCCAGCTCTTTATATACTAAAGGAAATTATGAAGGGGTGTTATAATATTTATAGATATAATAAAGTTAGTGCTCAAAATCTGTCTAGTTGCTTCTGTCCTAAAGTCAGCATGTCTGGCAATCCAGTTTAAAGGGGGAAAAAAGCAGTTTGTCTACAGTGGAAAGCATTCGTAAGTGTTCCAGTGAAACAAAATTTATCCAACTTTATATTTTGCCCTTCTGAAAATGGCCATTCTGTTCACATATTGAAAAGCTGAATGTCAATCATTTTGATTTTGGGATTATTATGAGAGACTTTAACTCTGACTGAAAGCAAACCAGACAGAAATCCCTGAACGGGAGAGTGGTTTGTTCCTGACTCCTGTTCGAAAACATGCCAGATCATGGTTTCTCACTGCCTTTGCTAAGGCCAGGATGTTTGGTGACGTTATCACACTATTAAGAAGGCACTTCTTGCCTGCATCACCAGTTCATGTTTGCAAATTTCTGTTTCCCAAATGAAACAGACAGCTCCCCCTGGGTATGCTGTGCTGGGAGAACTTCACGGACCTGGCAGTCTACTATGTGAGCATCAGTGATGGGCAGTGGACAACAAGGGCAGCAATGAGCCTCATCCCAGAAGCAGATAAACCCTCAGGATTTCTGGCTGCGACAGTTATCACTCAATAGAAGCAAAATAACAGCAGAAAACTGAAGGAATTATCTGTGTCTAGCAGAAAGGAGAGTGCTGAGAGCTCCAGAAGAGAGAAGAAATTGTAATAAGAGCTCTAGTTACACAGAAGAAATGCCAGATAAAGGTAGGAAGCTAATGTGAACCATCTGATGGGCAAGAACTCAGAATCCACCATCTGAGACTAGCTGTAGTGTTGTGGAATGAGGCATAAATCTAGCTACTAGACCATTCAGCCTGCTGGATTCCCACTTTTTTAGGACTCAGGGCTCAGTTATGTATTTTGGGATTATTTAAATCCCTGTTCTTCAAGGTTTATTACTTGATACTTGTTCGCAGCATTAATAGAAAGCCCATCTAACAAAGCCAGCTAGTAATAATCATAAAATAGGGACTAGTGGTATATATTAATTGTTGGCTGTGTGGCATACAATGTTCTAAACAAAGTGCTTCACGGTATGGAATAGATGCAGTTATGTGTTCATAGAATTATTCATCATAGTTGTTAAGATATGTTTTGAAAACTCACTAATGGATATTGCAGTTTGCTTATTCAGTATTCAGAAGTAAACCTTGATTCATTTTGTGTAGAATAATTCTGTTCTCTTGCTCAGATCCTTGATTGGTTCAGGGCTTGACATGAAATACAAATCTGGGCAATGAAAATGAAGAGAAGTTCTCTGGTGACTTCTTTAAAAGTTCTGCTTGGGCCGGGCGTGGTGGCTCACACCTGTAATTCCAGCACTTTGGGAGGCCAAGGTGGGCGGATCACGAGGTCAGGAGTTCCAGACCAGCCTGACCAATGTGGTGATACCCCGTCTCTACTAAAAATACAAAAATTAGCCGGGCATGGTTGTGCATACTTGTAGTCCCAGCTACCTGGGAGACTGAGGCAGGAGAATCACTTGAACCTGGGAGGTGGAGGTTGCAATGAGCCGAAATCATGCCACTGCACTCCAGCCTGGACAATAGAGTGAGACTCTGTCTCAAAAAAAAAAAAAAAAAAAAAAAAAGGGGGGCCAGGCGCGGTGGCTCAAGCCTATAATCCCAGCACTTTGGGAGGCCGAGACGGGCGGATCACGAGGTCAGGAGATCGAGACCATCCTGGCTAACATGGTGAAACCCCGTCTCTACTAAAAAATACAAAAAACTAGCCGGGCGAGGTGGTGGGCGCCTGTAGTCCCAGCTACTTGGGAGGCTGAGGCAGGAGAATGGCGTAAACCCAGGAGGTGGAGCTTGCAGTGAGCTGAGATCTGGCCACTGCACTCCAGCCTGGGCGACAGAGCGAGACTCCGTCTCAAAAAAAAAAAAAAAAAGCAACAACAACAAAAAACAGTTCTGCTTCACTTTTTCATGAGAGCTTCCAGCAGTAATCACATCACAGATGAGACAGACTGTAGGTGAGAAGATGAGACTCAATTTCATAGCTGTCGGACTACTGTAAAGCCCAGGTCATTTCCACTGGAACACTTAATTGCATTCTTATTTATGCCACCACGTGTGATAGGGAGAATAATGCATCCCTCCCACCCAAAGATTTATACATCCTAATCCCTGGAACCTGTGAATATATTACCTTTTATGGCATACATGTTTCCTTACTTGCAAAAGCCACTAAATTTAGAATTTTGAAGTGGGAAGATTGTTCTGGATTATCCATGTGGGTTCACATTAATCACAAGGGTCTTCATAAGAGGGAGGAGCAACATCAGAGTCAGTAGAGATATGATGATGAAAATCCATGCCAAAATGATGCATCCATGAGTGAGCAACCTCTAGAAGTCAGCAACGGCCAGGAATGTGTTCTTCCCTAGGATCTCTACAAAGAATTAAGCCTGCTGCCATCTTGATTTTAGCCACGTAAGACCCATCTCCAATTTCTGACATCCCGAACTCTAAATTTGATTGTTTGAAACCTTTACATTTGTGGTAATTTGTTACGACAGCGATAAGAAATAAATACACTATATAAACATAGTCATGTTTGTAAGTATCTAAAGCATGGTCAAATTTTTAAAGAAACACAAAGTAACTGTGAATTTTGAAATTTAACTAATCTACAATTTTGTTTGATCTGCCACAGTATAAACATTATTATTATTTTTTAATCAACAGAAAACAGAAACTTACCTCTACTATATTAGGTAATTTGACTTTCACACCATTTATGTTAGTGATGCAACCTGTATGTCATCTGTATTATTTTTAGGTATTTATAACTACCTGCTTATCTTTATTGTGGCTGGAAATATTACATGAAGTCCTGAATGATATCCATTGCAGATATCAGAATAGATGCGCCACCATCATCGAAAGTGTTTATGTTGGAAGTTCTTGGTGGTTTACCTCTTAGGCTAGTTCAATCTACTTTGTTTTAAAGTGTAAATATAAGTAAGAGTACTTCCTGAGGAATTTGGGTAATCCAGAAAATAACAAAATAGACTATCTGTTTCAAACGATAAGATAGCCATCCTCTTATCTTAGGCAAGCTCTGTACAGTGGATTTTGGAATTTTTTTCATGGAGATGGTTACTTAGAGTTGTGTCTAGGAACCTTGGATTGATTTAGATATTGAAAAGAACATATGTTTAATATGCATAATCTGCCAACATCACCCAGTGTTCCATGGAATAGAAATAATCCAAAAGCCTGCATATATCATGGATATTGATTCTTACAGGACCACAAGAGAAGGAAAAATGATCTGCATTTTGGTGGGCTGGCTTCCCAACACGGTCTCCTCCATAAACAGAACTTGGAGGCAGTAACTGGCACCTACTTCCAACTCAAGAATAAGCACACAATATTGTTTGATTGCCTAATGGTGCAGTGCACACTGTTAGCTCTCAACTGAGCTTATGAAATTTATTGTTAATAACTTTAAAAAAAGTTGTTCTGTCTTATAATGGAGGATAACAAGCAATAGGATGAGCCATATTTTTCACCTCCCATCTATTACTTCATGATCTCTCATAGAAATTAGCCTTGGGTAAATAGTACAATAGAATAACATCATTTAGTTGTAATGATGAGGATAAAAATCTATTCCCGGCTGGCTGGGTCCAGTGTGTGGAGTTTGCATGTTCTCCCCACGTCTCCTTGGGTTGTTCCGGGTTCTCGAATTTCCTCCCACATCCTAGAGATGTGCTTGTTAGGTTTCCTGGTATGTCTACATGGTCCCATTCCTAGTGTGTGTATGTGTGTGTAGGGGGTGTGTGTGTGTGTGTGTGTGTGGTGTGTGTGTGCATGCACCCTGTGATGGGATGGCATCCTGTCCAGGGTGAGATCCTACCTTATGTCCTGAGTTGCCAGGATGGGATCTAGCCACTCAACTTCCTGAACTGGAATAACTGGGTTGGAAAATGAATGAATGCCAATGATTGTAAAATAAAAATTTGTCAAGTCTACAATAACCATACAAATGGCAATAAACAGCGCAGTAGGAAAGTGTCCACCCTATTTGTGATTGTTTTTGAACCCTGTGGTGAGAGAAGGTGCTCCTTAGAGTTTTCACTTTGCAAACATTTATTCCTTGTTGTAGTAACCCTGGTGGGTTGTAACCCACTAGGACTATGACCATCATCATACGCCAGTTCACCAAAAATTAGGCAATTATCTTGTTTTTATTAGTCTTTCTTAAATGTGTGAATAGCTTACACGTATTTCAATGTTTAATCACACACTGGGGCCTATCATGGGGAAGGGGGAGGGGGAAGGGATTGCATTGGGAATTATACCTGATGTAAATGACGAGTTGATGGGTGCTGACGAGTTGATGGGTGCAGCACACCAACATGGCACAAGTATACATATGTAACAAACCTGCACGTTGTGCACATGTACCCTAGAACTTAAAGTATAATAATAATAATAATAATAATAATAATAATAAAATAGTGTTCTTGGTTCTTATTTAGAAGTTTGGTGTAGTTTTTGTGACCACAAATATGCCAGAGGAACTTAACTCTTGTTTAAAATCAGTCTATGGTAAAATAGGTTTCTTTTTTTGTTCTTGTTTTTCTGTGTGTGTGTTCGTTTTGAGACAGGGTTCTGTTCTGTCGCTCAGGCTGGACTGCAGTGGCAACAGCTCACTGCAGCCTCTGTCTCCGGGCTCAAGTGATCCACCCGCCTCAGCCCCCCAAGTAGCTGGGACCACATGTGTGCTCCACCACATCCAACTAATTATTGTCTTTTATGGTAGAGATGGAGTTTGGCTATATTCCCCAGGCTGGTCATGAAGTCCTGGACTCAAGCAATCCACTCAACGTGGCCTCCCAAATTGCTGGGATTACAAGCATGATCCGCTGTGCCTGGCCTAAAATAGGTTTCATTATACGTCATTTCACTTGTCTCAGTTTCCAAGAATCAATTGATGACATTAAGTGAGGACTTTAGTGTCCTAGATATTTCTCAGACTTCTCCCTGTAATGGTAGTAGTTAAGAAAGTATGGGATCTATTTAGGCATAAATATTTCTTCTCTTCCTACCTACCTGTGTAAATATAGTCAAAACAATTTTTTTAAAAATTTCAAGTCTCTATTTTGACAAATGAGGATAGTAGCAATACCTATCTCATGAAATTGAAGTCAGAATAAGATAATCTGTTTATATAATCGAATATGTATTGAGTATTCAATAAGCATTAGTGATTATTATTTTCTTTACCAAGATTTGGTTGAGAATTTACTGTCAAACAAAAATGTTCCCTGGTTATCTCATGCTCCATGTTTACTATTTTATTACTATGCAGCAAGACGGAGTTCTTGTTAGATACTGTGGGACTGGATTAAGGTGACTGTCTATTAATCTAATTGACATCATGAAGCCCTTTCCATCATGTAATGCTGCCTTCCTCTTTTGAACTCATTTGAACCACAAGGTGAAAAATGCAGTAATTCTGCTGGGGCCACGAAAATGATGAAGTAGGAATACCTGCTAATTCTATACCTACTTGAAAAACACATAACTCATAAGCACTCTAACAGTGAGGTGCCCTATTGTGCAGAAGACTTTATGTTTATGTTAGCAACTTGTAGTACAGAATATGATATAAGCTGGGGGGCAGTACTGTCAGCATCTTAGACTGCTAATACTCATTTTGGCTTTGTTAGTATCCGATACAGAAACATGTATTTACAAACTGTAAGAAGTAAGGTATATCTGGTTCTGAAAATGTTGCTTGTAACTGAGTTTTGTCCTGGAGTCAATTAGGCTTATGCCTGTTTACAATTGTCCAAACACCGTAGGTATACAGCAGAGTATCTTGATACAATTTATTCCCTTAAGGAGGCCAAAAGGAAAAGGAGACAATTCAAACATAAATATACCTACCTGGAAAAGGGCAGTTAGATGATAAAATGCCAACAGAATACTATGCCTTCCTGAAGAATAAACTTGTGTTTTATGGTATATATTAATGACAGAGACAGAAGACAGCCTTAGAGGGTCATTGAAGGTAACTCCTTAGTAAAATGGAAATCTGAGCATCTTGGAGACACTGAGATATTATGTGTCAGGACAGTAGATAATTTTTTTTTTTTTTTTTTTTTTTTTTTGAGACAGAGTTTCGCTCTTGTTGCCCAGGCTGGAGTGCAGTGGTGTGATCTTGACTCACTGCAACCTCCACCTCTTGAGTTCAAGCAATTCTCCTGCCTCAGTATTCTGAGTAGCTGGGATTACAGACGTGTGCCACCATTCCTGGCTAATTTTTATATTTTTAGTAGAGACAGGGTTTCACCATGTTGGCCAGGCTGGTCTCGAACTCCTGACCTCAGGTGATCCGCCCACCTCAGCCTCCCAAAGTGCTGGGATTACAGGCGTGAGCCACCACGCCTGGCCCAGTAGATCAATTTTAAATAAATAAAGACAGTATGACTTTGAAAATTGTTAGAACCCCTAGAAACAACGAGAATCCCTTTCATTAGGATGGAGTCTTCATTGTCAGTCAAGAACGATATAATTACATCTCTTTGGTATAGTTGTAAAGTGAGAAATAGCCTCCATTCCCAGAGGAGTTCTGGATCCAGGCTTGAGCCCTGGTAGCAGCTACATCTGGGAACAGAAGCAACTGTTAACATCATGCTATAGTAAGAAAAAAGAAGATTACCTGCCACCATGTTCTGAACCAAACTTCCAGACCACAACCTACCAAGTAAGCTTCCAGAAATTCCCTCTGGGGTCCCCAGGGAGACCCTGGTCACTAAGTTAAACACTTCATCCTGCTTCTCAGCTGTCAGCAAGTCTTGGTCCAGGCAATGTTTTATCTATCCACTAGTCCTCCCCTTAAGGTTTCTGGAAGAAACCATGTACCTCCAGAACAGATTTGATAACAAGAGGTGATGTGCTGCCACAGTTTTTGGACTCTCGTAAAACCAAGAGATCCTTGGAAAATATGGAAAAGGAATTGTTCCAGACTTTGCACTGTTCCTAGATATTGGGTGGAAGGCTTGAGTCAATTACTTGGTCATCAACATTTCAGCATGTCCTCTGTTCAGTGTTGTGGAGAGTTCAGGAGCAGAAAATGGCTCCAAATGACGTGTGTTCTAAGAGAGGAGGGAGACAAATCTGCACAGAGAGATATCACAAATGATAGTAGAAACATAGTTCTAACTGGATGTGAAAACAGTATGCTTTCTGTCTTAGCTGAGGTCCCACAGGTCAACTATCCAAAGGTGATAAATATCCCCTTATTCAGAGGTAGAATTACCATGAAGATAATGACATGTTAGCTTCAAGGTTCCTCAAGTACATGAGCCTCCTCCAAGGCCCTATATTTAAGGATGTTCTACATTTTTGTATTGTGTTTCTTCAAGAGGGCCCTAGTATTGTTTAACTTCCAGGCATTGAATAATTTAGATCCTCTACTGGGAACCAGGGATTTTGACACAGGAGTAAGTGCACTTCTGGGGTACTAGCACTTTCCAAGAGGTGTACAACCTACATTGTTTTAAGAGTATCAGTCCCTATATCCACAACTTTTATATGTGTTTTTTTTAGTGAATTGATTTATCTAAGAATATATCTGTGATCCAAGTGTCATGTTGTTTTTTTCCCACATTTTCCCCACCACAATTCTCCTTTTCATACTTCATGAATGAAACTCATAACTTTCACTTGTCCCACATCTTAATAAGGTAATCTTTTTTCCTCTTGGTTGTAGAGATAGATTTCAAACAAAGAGATTTTACAAAAACATTTGTAAGACTCTTCTAATCTAGATATCCTCTTATCTTACCTTTGTTTCTATTAAGGGTGACATGACATTAGAAGTAGAATATTTTTGCCATGTTGGAAAGTTCTAGATTTAGACCATTATTTTCATTTGAGGTCCTTGCCTCTTCCATCCACTATTGATGAAGAATAGGGAGACTATGAAGAGACCAATGAAGTCAAAACAAAGAAAGGATACAGAGGGCGTTATTGCAGCCATGCAGCCAGGGCCTCCTTGATTTCTGTCTCTCTCAGAGAATTAGAATTTAAAAGACGGGTTGTTTTCATGGGAACATAAACTAGCACATTTATTTTAAATGAAAAATAAAGTCATACTTTTTCTTATAGAAAGTCATTTTGATTGATTTCAACATAAGGACTTGTTTTGCCATATAGGTTAAATAACAAATATTTTCCATAAACAAAGCAAATCAACAGGTCCAACATTTGGATAACAAGATATGACAATATAAAAAGCTTTTTTCTGCCTAAAAGAATTATTTTGGAAAATAATTTGAAATAAACCATGTTTTATTCCTTACCATTTCTGACCATGTAAGTTTAAACTAGCTGCTTCTCACTGAAAGAATAATGGGATTATTATCATTTGATAAATTTTGGTTTACATATGAGAAATCAGAAAATGAGTTACTCCAATGATAGAGAAATCTATTCTTTTCAAAAATAGATGATTTGCTGTTTTTTTAAAAAAAATAAAATCGATGCAGGAACTTATCAAGTCATGTGACCTGACCATGTGACTTTTGGCACATAATTTAAGATTTCTAAGATTTGAGAAACATTGCTATAACAAAATAATTCCTTACATTATCACTATATTATTTATGTGAGCTAACTTTCTTATGCCTATATGTATAAAATATAGGAATAGATTTAATGCTAAATTATATGTTATCTCAGCAATAAGTTGTATTCATCCATGAACACATAAACTGAAAATAAAAAGTTCACCCATCTCATTAAGGTACTTCTTTCCTATAAAATTATAACTTTATATTTGAAAAGTATTTATCAACACTTGTAATATATCCAGGTTGTTTTGATCAATTGTGCAGTAATAATAAATGAAATGACAACTGAATCCAGAAGAATTTTTAAACATTTAGAAAACTGTGATCATAATAATTTCTAAATTACATTTTGATTTATACGCAGATTTTCATTCCAGAGAAGCATGACAAGGTGATCAGGAAAATAATTTCAAGCATAATAATATAAGACATTAGGTAAAACTTCTGTGGAGGGAATTGAAAAGGGGCTTTAAATTCAGGAAGTAAAAAGGATGATGTAAAATTTTCAACTATTAGAGAAGACCTCATGCATGTATTTTAAAAGGATAATGGTAGGTATCAAATTGCTGTGATAGATTTCACTGGACACATTAAAAGAATAATAAAACAGCTTTTATTTTATCAATAATGATATCCTTTCACACAATTATTTAAATATAGGATTAAAAAGCTTATTTATCAATCTAAAAACATACCAAGGGTACCTAATTTAAAAATATAAGGTTACATGAAAGAAAACAAAAGGCATTTTTTAAAGACTGCCTAAATACATTCTGCCATGCTGAGAGACTGCAAAATCACTTCTCCCAATATTATGGATCATCCACCTCCAACCAGTAAATGGAAGTTTCTCTGGAGACAACTGTATGTTGAGCTCCCCTCCCTGCCCCCAGTGGGGCTTTCTCCTACCTCAAGCAAAGTGAGAGTGGCTTCAATGAAAAACCTCTGAGAGTTGAATATGGGATCCAGGACCTAATGGCTGAATTCTTTGAGACAATGTCTAAAAGTATAAAGCTACATCTGGAGCTGCCATCGTGGCAACTGAACCTAGTGAGAAGTCTGGGTTGAGGGTGAGCCACACTTCCAATGAGCAGTGAGAAGTTTTCTAGGTGATGTGGACCTTGGGTTTAACCATTTCCCACTACAGAGATAGTTTGAAAAGGCCAGGATTTTGATGTTGTCGTTGTTCATTCTTATATCCTCAACACTTGGACAAGGACTTTGCATAAAGTGGTTGCTCAATACATATAATGAATAAATTATTGAAATCTTAACCCTCTTTGAGCACCAGTGTACAGGTTCAGCCCTCTCTTTGGAGGCCAGTTCAACCTACAAATCTTCTCAGGCTGCTCTTGTTTGACGTTTCCGGGTCTCTATGGGTGAAGTTTTCTCTACGCAGGAATCATGGAGCTCTGATCTTCATCCATGGCCTCTTGGCCAAGAGCACCTCTGGTTTAGAGGCTGTCAAAATCCTGTGCTGACCCTTTCTACTGGAATTCTGGTATGGCTTGGGACAAAGCTCCCACACTTAGGTGCTGTTCAGCTCTGGAGAGTGACAGGTACTTGGTTTGAAATTAAAGGGAGGGAAGCACCTCCCTACACCATCACTTTTTTTTCCTACAAATATTTGGATAACATAATGATTATGGTGATTTTACTACTTTTTAAAGAGACAGATGGAATTAAATTGTTTAAGGATAATAAATAAAAACATAGTATATAGCTGGTGGAGCTATGTGGTTAAAAAAAATCTATAGTTGGAAAAATAACCATAGCTTTCTCTGAGAAAAGAAAATGAAGGGAGCAAAAGTAGGTTCAGATATGTTAATAGTCCAACTAAAAAACGCATGCAAAGTATAGAAAGGTTCCTATGAACATCTCAGCATTTTGTTTCCTGCCTTTCTTTCTTCAATGTGTATCCGCGAGTTCATTCAATTCACATGTATTGTGATCCCATGGAGTGGGAGGAGTAGGGAGCTTTTGTTATGAGTGTAACTGGAGAGTCAGACAGCTACAACACAACCCCTGCCTCTGCTGCCGGCTGGCTACATTCCTTTGAGCAAGTTGCTTCAATTTTCTAGGCCTCAATTTCCCATCTGTAAAATCAAGATAAAAACAGTATCTGCATGATGGGACTATTGTGTAATTATACTATACTATATACTATTGTGTACAATAATATAATGCTACTATATTATGATAGTATAGTAATACTATTAAACAATTATACAAGTATTGTATAATACTTGTACTCAGAGTAGTGATGATTCCTCCCGATAGTTTAAGTATTATGTTGATTGGGTACACACTTCTTTTACTGTGATCAGTAACTATGTATCAACTTAAAGGTTCATATTTAGAGATTTAGAGATCTTGGGTGGCCTTCACATCATGGTGGTTTCTTAAAAGTATAGCATTAATATTTTCCAAGAGATATTTTTTATTATAAACCTGACCTGCAAATTAATAATGTTTAGGGTTTTTTTTTTTTGTTTGTTTTTTTTTTGTTTTTTGTTTTTTGAGACGGAGTCTTGCTCTGTCACCCAGGCTGCAGTACAATGGCACAATCTCGGCTCACTGCAAGCTCTGCCATTCTCCTGCCTCAGCCTCCCGAGTAGCTGGGACTACAGCTGCCCACCACCACACCTGCTTAATTTTTTGTATTTTTGGTAGAGATGGGGTTTCACCATTTTAGCCAGCATGGTCTCGATCAATGTTTAGGTTTTAAAATATGACTTAGTTGAATACGTTTGAGATTTTAAAATATGCATTATACTTCTTATGCAAAATAGTAAGTGGTTAGTTAAATCCAGAGATTTGGCCCAAAATGGCTCTGCTTTAGTACATTCTAACTGGATAAAATAATAGAAAGTAATATGGCTTTATGATAAATATTATTAATGCTTACATTTGATTTTTTAATTTAATGAAGTAATTAAATATTATAGATTTTAATAAAGAATGGCTTATTTTGTCCGAGAAAGATAGTCTTATTTTACTTTCTTTTCTTAGATATAACCTTTTAGAACTTTAGTATGTTACTCAAAGCTGTAAGAACAATGCATTATGAAACTGAGACTTTTTCTGGAATAATGAATAGCCCTTCTGGTAGCTATTCATGTAGCAGTGGTAGAAATCCTATCGTTGGAGAAGTTTTAGGGCCCCAGGATGTTATGTCCTGAGAGTTGACGGGTGTTGGGTAAAGGGAAGGATAGGGAGGAAGGAAGATGATAAAAATATCTGCCACAAAAGTGAGGCATCTATATCACAAATTCAGAGATCAAACATCTGAATCGTCTGTCCAACTTTTCAGTTGGTTTTCTATGTCAAATCAATAGCTCCTCCTGTCTCTCAGTAAACACAGCTTCTGTACCCTCACTATACCCTTCTTGCGGCTTGCTGCTATTTGTCATTTTAGAGCCATTTCTCGACAAGACAGCCAATTCTGATGAATCTGCCGTAGCTTTCCTGGAAAATGCAAAATAGTTATGTGCTTCATGTATTAAGATTCAGAAACCTAACAGGTGCCTTACAATACCAAGAAAGAGAGTTGGAGAGAAATGTAAAGGTGGCATTGCCATGACACATGGATATTGGGCTGTTTGGTTGAATTTTATGTTCTACCTGCTTTTTCAAAGCATTGCTTTCCCAAACCCCTAACCTTTTATTTGTTGGGAAGATATCCAGAAGTTTTCATTTCATAATAGGGAAAAGTTTTTTTTCTCTGCCTATTTTCATGACAAATTTACTAAGCCCCTTCATCAGTCTTTACTGAGTTTTCTGGTGGCAATTTTCATTGTCTAAAAAACAGGCAGCCTTTGGAAGCTGCTCCTTGCAGCTGATTCTGTACTTCCTTGTGTAGTTTCACAGAATCTCCTTTCTAAGAGGTCCTAAGGCTTTGTATCCAGGGGCAAATCAGCTCAGCTCAGCCCAACACAATGACACCCATCACAAAAAGGGCCAATCAAAGCACTGATCAATAATCATCAAACTGGAAATTGAGTATGATTTTTTAAAAAAATAAAGCATTTAGTTAACCCATCCCTCTCCATCCCTCTCTCTTCCCTATTATACCACAGACATAATGCATATGGGTGCATGCAGACACGCGCGTGCGCGCGCACACACACACACACACACACACAATGTATTTCTGCTTTCTTTACGACAGTTTAAAAGAAATGCTGTGTCAGTGTTTTGATGCATCCAGGGACTGAATGTAAACAACATGGTACAACTCTGAAAACTGCCATCATAAAATATTTTAAGAGCCAGAATAGAGTAAAATAAAATAAAAATGTCTTTTTATGTGATATCTCAGAGTAATTCAGGATTTATGGTACCTTAACCTTTAGAATCCAAAATATTAAGCTATGTTTCTTAGAGATAATAACTCGGTTGTCCCTCACTTATGTGTCTTAGATAAAAGCCTACTGCCACAGAATCCATGAATGCTCAAATACCCTTGCGGGCCTTTAGTAGTAAATCTTATGGAATAGCTTATGGCCAATGTAATGGCCCACAGTAGCCTGCGAATATCATGAATTCTAATAATACTTACATCAGTAGAAACATGAAGTAATGTCTCCATTGTAATTAAATGATGTATTTAGAGCAGTGGACTAAATGGTCCCCTAGTGTGTTGGTGATATATTCTAATAGTCTTCTCTTTACAGCCCCACACGGTAATATTCATGCTTTATTCTGGAGGGCTTTGCTTCTGACTGAACATTTGAATTGCAACATTAAGTGGTAAAGTGGATTACAGCGAGACCCCATGAATATGGATCCTGATCAAGAAACTAAGTGCTTAAAAAAATAAAATGTTACTATTTAAATAGAGTGATTACAAAAACATTTTTACATGGAGGAATGTCGGGAGTCTTTGCCGCACTTCTTATTCTATGTTCCCGAAGCAGAACATATTTGCCACAATTAAAAATTTAGTAGGGTGAAACATCAGACCTTAAATCACAGTAATTTCTCCTGCACTTATTGAATTTAATTTGGGCTGTTTGAGGTACAAATTAGTTGTGATAATAATTACATTATTCCATTTTTAAAACATGTTCATTCCAAAGATTATGGCCAACTATAGAGTATAAATGTAGAAAGAAGATAGCCGTTGCCAGGACCAGAATAAAATTATCCTGCAGTTCATTAGTTAAAAGTGTCATATTTTGAATGTTCATTCTTTATTTTTCCCTTGAATCAGTCACTAAAGCAATAGCTTGAGGCATTAGGAGCCTACGGCAAAGTTGAGGGCACTTCAGTCTACTCAATCTAGTGGGTAAGGATAAGTCAAAGAAGAATGTGTCGTATTCAGTAATCAAATTAGACAGTGTGCCTATGTATAATGTAAAATTATAACAAAAAAGTATATATTCATTTGATAAGATTTATAGTGTTGTGAGATGTTTTCTAGTATTTATTGAATATTACATTTCTAGGTGTTTTAAACACATTTTCTAAGAACAAGGAAAATTTTCCACTACTGTTAATAATTCTTACTGTACATTTGTTCAATAAATGTGAATGTCTAATGATGAAGTACTAAGTGTATGTACAGCTGCCTTTTTTACTTGATCAAGTTAACATTGACATGTAGTTTGCATGCTGTATGTTTGTGTGTGTTTGTGTGTGGTATACATGCGAGCGCACATTTGTCTACTGAAGGTATTGTGGCTTTAAATTCTAAGCATTTGCAATAGCATCATGCATGTCACTGAAATTATGTGCATAATGGCATTTGTTGCTCAGTTGTTTTACATTTAAAGGTGATTTGGCCTGTCTTATTTTCTAAATTTGCCTTTGCTGTGTATTAGAAATTGGCACCTGTTTCACAAATCCAAAAGCTTAAAAAATATGCCCTTGTTTTCATCACGAAACTGCTCTAGTAGGAATAACTGGTGGTTTGGGGTAAGTTTACATTGAATTTCTTTCTTTTTTTTGTATTGCTTTAAAAATACAACATTTTTGTTATGCTCTCAAAATTTTGCAAACATCAACAGCTGTCCATTTAGGTTGTGGGAAAAAAACCAACAAAAAGACACAAAAACACTGTTCTAGAAGAAAAGAAAATCAAATGCACAGGAACATGGAGACACTGGTCAAATATAGCACTCTAGCTAAATGAAGAGCTCTTTATTTGGCCAGTTTAGACGCGGCTTTGGTTGGCAAGCTAATTCTTTGAGTACCACCCTTGAAAATCATGCTAATGAGGCTCTTCACTTCATCAAGTAGGATTGTGGACCTTTTTGTCTGCATCATTAAGGCCCCAAATTGCCCCATTAGCAAGGCCTCAAATTGCCCCTCAGGGTCAATATTTAATGCAGGTGAGCTTAGGTTAACTACCTTCTGAACCCTCTGGACAACAAACAACGTGGAGTACCTGTTACAGGGAAATTCATTTTCTTCCTAAGTTTCCTTTGTAAAACACCAATTTCTGTACTGGAATTGTGTTTAAATTCATTTGGGGAAGAAAAACACGTTAGGTTTATTTTATGTTGCTCATTCCACAAAAGCAAATTTTGAAATGGAAGACAGAAATTCTCCCATCAGGCTCATAGGCTTTGATTTCTCCATCTGTAAAATGGGGATAATTATGCTTTCTCTCAGATACCTTCTGAGGGTGTTTCTGCCTTTAAACAAAGAATGAAGAATCCACAGAAAATAGTAAGAGTGATATCAACACTTAGCAAGTACTTCCAGAATTTTTTTCCTCCAAGAGTTTAGCAATTTAATGGCCATTCTTATTAATTATTGAGTTAAAAATTCATGAAAAGTTAGAATTATAAGTAGTAATTCAAATGTGTGCAAACTTAAAATTCAGAATAGAATTCTGTGCTACTAACATTGCGATAATACATAGGGCCAGAATGTCAAACACATTTAAACACATATATATATAAATTTTCTTACTCATTAAAATTTGAAGTGAGGGAAAGGCAAAATGATTCTTCCTGTGTCTCTATTGTCCATTTGGCTTCCTGAAAACTGGTTAATACTCAATTGCTGCTAGCTATCTCTAGAGACTCCCAGTGTTTTGGGGGGAAGAGCAATTATCTTCCTGAGCATGCTCAGCAGAACCCACTGGTGATGTCAGGACACGAAACCTTTCATATGTAGCAACTGAAAGATGAGAGCCATGGTTACAGTTTCCAGCAAGTATGTGAAACAGAAGCCTCCAGATTATATTCCACATCTAAGTACAGATAACGTTTATGTCTCCTGTGTTAAGGTTAATTTCCATGCATTTAGGCCCCTGAAATCCTCATCACCTCTGTGGCTGGTACCTGCAAAGTCAGTTTTGCTACTGAATGGGGCCCCAATTAAGAAGTGCTTGCTGGTGTCCTTCCAGCAATATCTTGTGAGTTTGAACAATTTTAGTGAAATAAATGTAACAAGGAAAAATGAATTCTCTTTAGCCTCTATTCAGCCAAAATTAGCCTCCGTGGATTCTGGCTCACAAAAGCACCACGGGCCTCTGGCTGTGCTCTGTAGCTGTGAAATAGAATCAAGATTCCATTAGGCATCCCAAGCTGCCTCCTTCTCCAGGGCAGACAATAAAAATGACAACAGGGGATTGTCCCTCAGCTAGTCTAACAAGGGGGTGGGTTCTTTTCTAAGTGACTAGATGTCTGTTTAGCTGAGGGAAAAATTTAAAGAGGCCATGGGCCAAATTTTCTTCAATTCTTTGTCTCACATGTTTGTTTCTAAGGTCATCTTCAGAAAGACCTTGAATTCTACCTCTGTTGGCACTTAGAGGCCATGGCTTTTTTCCCACTTTTAAGAATTTGTGTGCTGAGACAAAAATAAGACACCATACATAGTCCAGATAGTAGCATTATTCTGTTAAGAAATATCAGAAGTTTTAGCAATTGCACATGGATTACTGGTTTTGTCATATTTTCTTTCTTAACTCAGGGACACAAACTTCTTAAGCTAGACAAATGCTAGATTGGAGACAGAGTTTCTGTTTCAGAATTTACTTATGAATAAGAATATTTAATAGATAAATCTATGCCAATAACCACATCATAAAGTGAATATGAAATACATAGGGCTTTATAACCTTGACTTTACAATACCCTTGTATGCTCCTGTGGCCCTCATGTATATCTTGGCCATTCTTTCTGTTGAGGGTCAAGTCTACAGGTTGTCTACAGTGGAGGGGCGCATGATAAACTATGACCTTGGACAAATTCCCTTGGCCATAAGCTCCCAATCAATTTCTCATTTTATTTCCTGTATAAAAAGTGCAAACATCTAGGAATATTTTCTTCCCCTACACAAGGATAAATGTAATATAACTTATTCAGACCTCTCATAAATTTGATTGAACATTCTTTCTCTTTCTAATTGGCCCAGTAAATAGAGTTTTGTATGTCCCTTGACAGATGCCATAGAATGAAATTCAATACAGCTTGTCAATGAGTATCAGAAAGTTAAAGAGTTCATCAACCATTCATAGTAATTGTACAGTATTCACATAGAGTAATAAATGTATATTTCACAGCCACTTCTCCTTTGCTTCAGTCAAAATTACTGGCAGGAAGTAACATTATATAATCCATGGTGTCAATTACTAATGGTAGTGGAAAGTAAATCATAATGTTTTCATTATTGAATTGCTAATACTTAGAGGTTGTAATATTCCATATATAAAGTCTTTAATAAGCAATTATTTATGTGCTCACTTACTGGATGTTGCTGAACCAAGGCATTTCTTTAACACTAAATGGAAATTCTATTCAATAATTCTTTCTGTAAAGTCATTCATTGGTATTAGAGTTCTGTAGAGTTGCACAAAAGAATATGTTGCATATTTGTTATGGCATTTTAGCTAAAAAATAAAATAAACGAAATGGTACTACAAATATTAAAATACAAATGGCCACTTATAAAACATAACTGACTCTAAGATAAAAGACGACTAAATTTATCTTGGTTTCTAACGCTGAAACTGCAATCTGAATCTAATGAATAGATGGTCAGAAGACCAGCGCTCTTAAATTGGCTTTCCATTTATAACTTACTGTGTCACCTCAGAGGATAATCCAAAAATCTTTGAATCTCCACCTTATTTGTGAAATGAACACGTTACTACCAAAATATTTTATCATTTTGTGAATTAATATATTTTCTTAAATATTATTATTATAAATACAATAGACTTAGTCTATTAGATTTAATTAATCACAAGTTACTAACATCTGAGCTTCCATAGATGAGTTAGTTTCATAGATGAGTTAATTTTAATTCTTCAAACAATTGTTAAGTATAGCATCTAAGCACATTCAACTGTAACCTTTCAGTATTTTGTCTGATTAGGTTCTTTTTTGTTTTCAGTGTGGCTGTCTTTTTGACCCCAAACAAATTTGCATGAGGGAGAACTGTCCATTGGAATTAAGAGAAACTAGGCAGTATTTAAGCTCAAGTAAGGAAAAACAAACAAACAACAACAACAACAAAACTCTAGCAACAGGCTTATGTTTCATCTGCTTTCCAACACCTTGATGAAGAATTTAAAACACCTCATCAGTGTTCAAATTAACTTGGAAAGCTTCTCAGAGGAGGTGGTTTGGGAGTCATTCTTTGAATGATATAGTAGTGGTAAAAAGGAAGAAATATTTTAAATAAGTTAAAGAGACATATGTGAACAAGTAACATAAAAGGAAATAGAACCATGAGAAATCATGGCTTAAATGAAAGGTTTAAAATGAAAAGACTAGACAATTATGTATGATATGATTTAGAGGATAATAAGGCCTTCTAATGGTAGTGGGGAATTTTTAGATTATCTAGTACAGTGATTTTCAAAATTAGCTTATCTACAGGGTTATCTACTCAAATAAAACTGTGTAAGTAACTTAATATATAAAACAGGTCAGAGCCCAGCCACTCTGTGTCAATGGGAACCCTGGCTAATGGACAGTTCTCCCTCATGCCTTAGCAGTAGCCCGCTGAACACCTTCATGGGAACTAAGGTTTAGAATAGTGCATGCACACACACACACACACAAAAAAAAAAAAAAAAACGAACAACAACAAAACAACAACAACAAAAAACATTTTTGATAGTTCTAGGGCTACCACTAGTTTGTATGACATCTTCTGTGAATTAGAAGAGGGCATTCCTATTACGTAGATGTGGCCCTGTGGATGGCTTGGCAAGAAGGCAGCACCTTAAAGAGTGAAAAAAAGATGCTCATGTTTCTAGGTGGAACCTGTCTAAATCCCATAACTCCGTAAGAGCTAAACTTAGCTTTTATGTATAAACTCCATCTACACTCCACATATAGCAACCCTTCAGTCATTTATCTAGCTCCAGGGTGCACTCACCCACAGCATAGTCTGCATTTTGGAGGGTGGACCCAGGCAAACATACAGCCCTGGAAGCAGTTGCAGATAAATCTAGGTAGAGAATTTTGAGGTCCTGAGTACCCAGAATGCAGTCTAGAGGGGCAGGTGGTCACATCATTTTGGCCATGAAGATTCATCTCATTGTGGAAAGAGGCCTCATCAGAGAAGAACCAGAGTGGGACTCCTGAAAGTGTTAAGCTCAAGGCAGAAGCCCCTGTGTCTCCATCTAAGGATGATGCATGCACTGTATATCCCCATCTACAGACTGATGGGGCATGAAGAGTGAGCAGATAATGGAACCTGAAGACAAAGTGCTGTTGAGATGAATTCCTTACAGGAGCTGGACCTCTTATAGGAGCCGGGTTATGGCAGGAATAAGCAGGAGATTAGTATGCTGAACTCCCTCTTCACCTTCTCATTCCCTGTCAGTGTTTTCCATTGGCCAAACCCATCCAGAATTCAGAGGACAAGGGATACTGTTGATGTCGCCAATACAGGTCAGCCTCTGGGGAAAAGAGCAGGGAATCTGGACGGGAAATAGAGGAGAGACAACAAGCCTTCTCAATAGAGAAGTGATCCACTTTACAAAGTGCTTCTTCACCAGTGTTGAGGATGACTAAAGATTGGAGAGGCTGAGGGCTATGACAAACTAACAAAAAAAAAAATTAGTTATGTAACATAACTAGTTTGTCATTCCATATGTAATGTTATTGCTTCTTCACAATAATATAGCCTTGTGATGTAAGGTAGGTACTGTAAGATCTTTTTATTTTTTAATGAGAAAACCAAGAGTTACAGATTTAAATGACTTATCTAAGACAATGCTGGCCTTTTTGATTCCTTGCTAATTCCTCTAAGCAATGCTGTAGTCAACCATTGGTGAGTATTGGTTGTGTGGAGTGTCTGCAAGTCTAAGGAGGGGTGGCCAAATAGGAGATAACAAAACACTATGATTCTTAGCTTTTCTTTTTTTTTGTTTTTTTTTTTTCTATTTTGCAGGCCTGAGGGCTAGAAGAGGAGTGGTATGGTGTAAAGCACTGTAAAAATATCCTTATGTACTTAAATTGTAGAGGTTTTTCAAGTCTTTCTTTTTTCTTCTTCTTCTTCTTTTTTTGGTGAGACAAGAGTCTCACTCTATCGCCCAGGCTTGAGTGCAGTGATGCAATCTTGGCCCACTGCAACCTCTGCCACCCTGGTTGAAGCGAATCTTGTGCCTCAGCCTCCTGAGTAGTTGAGACTACAGGCATGTGCCACCACACCCAACTAATTTTTTTTTTTTTTATTTTTAGCAGAGATGGGGTTTCACTATCTTGGCCAGGCTGATCTCAAACTCCTGACCTCAAGCGATCCGCCTGCCTCAGTTTCCCAAAGGGAAGCCTGGGATTACAGGCATGAGCCACCATACCTGGTTTCAAGTCTTAACTTTAAACATTCTATTATGCTACTCTGAAATTATAAATTAAAATTTAAAAAGTTATATGTCACATGAGATTTTTCAAAGATTTTCTTTTCAGATTTAATAAGATGATTTCCTTAAGGATAATACTTCACTGAAAATTTCTACTGAAACATCAGAGGACTGTAAAATACATTGGACTGACAACCTCCAGGTCATAAATATATGGAAAGTAGTTACTTTAGTATTACTGCTATGGAAGAGACTGATAAGTATGCTGGGGAAGGGGGTAATTTTTAAAAGTTTTCTGTAAGTCAAACGGATTTGGAAGTGTTACATGTTAGCCCATCAAAGGCTCTGAAAAGTCCTGCAGTGATGAGGCTGAGTCAGTTTGTTTAACCTGTAGAAGAGACTGACGATTGAACACTATCGAAATAGGGAAGGCAGGTAGAACTCAGCTCTCACCAAAACTCCTATTTGATATATATCCTTCTTCTCAGTATTTTGATGGCTTAATTTGGAGAAAGAGTGATTTATTTCGAAGTGTTCTCTGGAGGTCATAATGTCTTCTCAGTCCTGCTGATATAAAATGTTATGTTTGAGGAATATGATGCGGAAAGTCTTTAGTGAGTTGATTTTCTCAGAAGGGGAAATAGAAAGTTTTGTCTTCTAAAATGTCAAAGCACCATAAACCCTTCAAGATCACACATTGATTTAATTGTTATTTTGAAAATTTGTTCTAATTCAACAACTATATTTTATATTTTTCCTTCATCTAAAGTAATGTCTAAGGCTGTGCAATTCTCTCTAAAGGTATATAAGTGTTTCAGTAACTCAAAGCATTTTCTCTTCTTATATTGTTTAGCTAAAAATGCTCATTCAAATTATTACAGAAGTTAATGGAACTTCTAAAATAATATTTGCTAATAAAAATAATTTGTCCTTATACTAAATATCAAATATCAAAGCTATTAATTTTGTCTTTCCAGAATTATTTTCCCTTCCACAATTCTGGTTTCAGATCCATACCACCACCCTTGCGTCCTGTCCCCAGACACACTTGACCCAGGATTGGCCCATGGAGTGCCCCAAGTCCATCCATTTAAGAGCCTTTTCCAGGACGAAAAATATAACTGGATCTGAGAGAGAAAACAGTCTTCTCAGTGATTGGTATATGGGCCCCATGCTGCTGCTGACTATGTTCCTTCCCCAAGATAGAAAAATCATGGCAGCGGGAGAGAATAATGTGCAAGGAGAAGAGAGACGGCAGAAGTGAGAGTCAATGCATTTTTCTTTTGGTTCCTTAAGTTAGTCGTAGATTCTGTTGAGATTCTCTCACTTTGCAACTGAAAGTGATCTGATGAGCACACTAAAGGATAGCAATTATTTGATTCTTTGATATTTATGCCAGGTGTTGAAACTTTTACCTAGTAACTCTCCATTTGGAGGTAATTCACTCCAGTGATGCTAATTGTCGTTTGTTTTAAAAAATCTTTATTTGAATATACAAAAACAAAAATGAAACCACTTGCAATTTCTTATGAAGGAAAATTTGTTATATTTTTTCCTAATGATGTGAAACAACTCTGCAAACTGCCTAGGAAAATATATGTCTTTCAGATTCGAGGACTTATTTCATGGGTATAAAGGTTTTTGAAGAAATGTATAAATTAGAACTCCATAGCCCTGGCCTCTTTATAGACACAGTAAATTTTCTTAGAAAATAAGACTTGTAACAAAATCAGGTCTTGATTATTAGAAATTGGTTAGTAGCAGTTGAGAATTCTGCATTTTAATATAACATTCGTACATATATGAATATGTTAAAATATATGCTTATATATGTATTTTTTTTAGCAAAAGTAAATTATTTGTACTTGTCCAGTTATCTAACTTCTGCCAGTCAAAGAATAGGGAATGTTGACAACTCTTTGTTATTATCTTGATTTCAATCTTTCTGTTGGAGAAAAATATTGTGAGTTGTTAGCAACTATGTGGTGAACAGCTACTGTGTGTAGAACACGTTGAATGATACTGGGGAGTAAAAAATTACAAGGTCATGGAAAACTCCACTGATTGCTACTGATGATGATGTTTTGAAGTTCAGCTACTCTGAAACACTCTGGTTCCATACACAATTGATATTAGAGTTCTCCACTTTCTACACTTCATTCCTTTGTCAATAACTATGCTGCAGTTATGGATTACAAGTGCTTTACATGTGTATAGCAATTAATTCTCATAACATTATTGTGAAACAGTTATTCTTATTTTGTAGATAACAAAACTAATATTCATAGATTTTATAACTTTTCAAAGCTTACTTGGCTAGCAAGTAGCAGAGATGCAATTGAAACACAGTGTTTTTCATTCAAAATCCTAATTTTTTAAATATTGCCTTTCCTAACAGAACAACCATATATTCATTTTCCATTTAGACGATTTCATTTTATCTATCACATTAAAATAGTATAATAATTCCTATGTTATTGAAAGAAGTTAAATGTCTTAAAAAACACACACACACAAAAATGACGTTGACATTTACATTTCACTACTCCATTGTTCACTTTCCTCCCCCAAACCTGGCAAAATGAAGCCGAGGCTATGGTAGAGGAGAGGTGGGGAGATCCATTTCACACTTTGTTTGCACTGCCTTTGGCATGTGGGGCCAGACAAACGAGAGGCAACCACAAATCCCCCCATTTGACCACTTGTCCAAAGGGGAGGTGAAAAGGTTTAGTGGGAAAAGTTTGACATTTTATCCCAAAACAAATATTAGAGATTATCTGTGGAATTAAATTATCCATATGTACACAGTCTAGGGAATTAACTCTATCTGAAATGGTGGATTATTGCAGAAATTGAAACTAAGCCCTTAAGGCACTCCTTTTACTTTGTTCTCCATATTTTTTACAATGAGCTTTTAGATTATTTTGGCTATTTTGACGGCTGCTTTTCAGTATATTCCTATTTGGTATATATTTGTGCACTGCTTGAGCTGGTTTGAACAATTTTTAAGAAAGTATTCCCCTGATAGCCCTAGAAGCAGACAAGTATTACTTGAAGGGAAAAAGGAGATTTCTATTATGTTTGAGAGTCACAAGTGAGCAGAAGAAATTTGAGAAGTATAAAATACTCCACAGACTGCAAATCCAAAACCAAAACATGACTAACAAGGTTTTGACAAAATAAAAAACCCACTGGTTTTTCATATATATATATATATATATTAGTAAGTGATACTTTTAGTGAGTTACTCTTTCCTGAATATGTGTATATATATTACACACACACATACACACACACACACATATATATGCATACACACATACATATATATTTTTTACTTAAGCAATTTTTACTTAACAATCTTTCAAATGACCTGAGATCTGGACAAGAATTGAGAAAATCAAATCAAATAAAAATAAATATTACATGGTCCTCACCATTTTATGAAAGCCCAAGAAATTATTTCAGTAATGAAAGTATATTAAAGGATATATGAAAACAGTAAGACCATCTCCCTCAGCTTATTCTTTCTTGTAACTACTTATTAGCATATGGCTAACAAATTTGGTAAAATCACCTTCTCACCATGATTCTCTGAGTTTGGCAATATGTTCCCCCATGGGGAGGAACCCTGCAATAGGGTGGGTGAGTGAGGATGCACTAGGAAAACGACTCTCCTGCCCCATTCCTGAATTTTTTGTCCAGCAGAAGTGTCACACACGAGCAGAAGCACGTTCAAGCTATTTATTACCCAGGAAATTTTACACATTTTAAATGTCACAGAAACTAAAAATAAATTGACTTCACTTTTAAACTACATCTTAGTTTTCCATTCTGAAGCATTTTCAACAATCATACTAGGTTTCATTTTGTAGTTTGCGCTAATTAAATGGTCTTCGGAGGTGGTATTTCCCATGCTTGTTTGTATTTCCACAGAACAGGGAGCTCCATGTCAGCTCTATACACTTATTCTGAAGTTGAGGCATAAAATGTGAGTCAGTGATTAAGAGTAAGGGCAGTATATTGTGACCAAGTACAAATAAAAGAATGCCTTGTCTGAGGTGGGTCTAATATGTCCAGGTTTGGTGTTTCTAGTTACTGCTGGGTGAACATCTAAGACATATTGAAGACTGTATCACAGACTATGACTCATTTTAACATTTATTGTTTTCTTCAGCATCTGTTTTGTTGAAGAGCACAGCAATGTTTACTGGACTAAGAAATGGGCCTCTGCAGGTGAGGTGAGTTCTAAGACAGTTATACAACTTTAGTTTGCATGAGAATTACCTAGAAGACTTGTTAAAACACATCAGCTTAGACCCCAGCCCCAAGGTTTTTTATTAAGAATGTCCAATACATGACCTAAGAATTTCCTTTTCTAACAAATTCCCAGGTGATGCTGATGTTGCTGGTCCGGGAATCACACTTAGAAACCACTGCTCTAAGCTACTCCTCCTG
Organism: Macaca thibetana thibetana; assembly: GCF_024542745.1. NCBI lineage: Eukaryota > Metazoa > Chordata > Mammalia > Primates > Cercopithecidae > Macaca > Macaca thibetana. The sequence goes on along the minus strand of NC_065589.1, from coordinate 78,937,763 downwards.
TGTAGCTTAAATAATTACTCTTTAAGTGAAAACAGGTAATAGGCAGAAAAGGGACAAGGCTCAATGTGTCATGTGCTGTTATTCATTGCATAAATTCATTCTTAAAGGGATAGCAAGGACCATGAACACCAATGTTAAGAGTATTTTAGGCAGGGCGCGGTGGCTCACATTTGTAATCCTGGGATTTTGGGAGGCCACGGTGGGTGGATCACTTGAGGCCTGGAGTTTGAGACCAGCGTTGCCAACATGGTGAAACCCGTCTCTACTAAAAATACAAAAATTAGCCAGGCATGGTGGCACGTGCCTGTAATCCCAGATACTTGATAGGCTGAGGCACAAGAATCACTTGACCCGGGAGGCAGAGGGTACAGTGGGCTGAGATTGTGCCACTGCACTCCAGCCTGGGAGACAGAGCAAGAGTCTGTCTCAAAAATAAATAAATAAATAACATTTTATATAATCTCTGAGAAAGAGAAATTTAAACTTACATACAAGTCACTTTGGGGCTAAATACTTTCCAGGTATCATTGGATGCTAACTCATTACACACACAAAAAAACACATTGATAAGAATAATTTTAAAGTAAAGATTTAAAGATTTTTAAAATAAAATCTTCAAAACCTGTTGTACAATCTTATTTTTAACAGTTTTAGGTTTTCTGGAAGAAGTTTGTACCCAAAAATAAAAAGTAAAAAGGTAAGTTTCGGGATTGATTTCAATCTGATAATTGTCCCAGAGGAGACTTATTTTGTGGGACTTGAGAACCCTGAGAATCTGAACTAAATTACTCAGGCTGTTAAGACATCTATGATAGCTCTGAATGGTGCTCCGAGGGCCAAGCCAAAGGACACTACTACTGCTGAAGACTGAACTCATTCCATGGAGTAGCCAATGTAGTGGGGAGAGTCCCTGGCCTACTTAAATACTGCAATATACACATAAGAGGAATGTGCTGGTAAATACCTCAGCCTCACATTTCATCAAGAAATTTTAATATGTGCTATATTGTTTCCAATTTGGTTGCAGTGGTTATGTGAATTTTGCCTTACTTTATTTATATATTATATCTCTGTGGTGTGTGAGCACTCAAGAAAATGTGGAAGAAATATAATCATGAGTATAGTTTAAAAACAGTAAAACAGAGTTAATATAAGCTAGTTGTAAAATATAGTGCAGCAATATTGTTCAATATATGCTATTTGAAATATTCTAGGAGGAGAATTAGGGCTTCCAAATTAGCAGGTTCCCCCCTTACATATGAATAATATAACTAAATATTAATTTTTATTACTATTTCCCATATAAAATATTTATGCTATGCAGATTTTCATATCTAAATATTTCTTTTAAAATTAATTTAATAAAATATTTGTTTTTTTTCCTTTAAAGCTCCTGATTGCCTCTTATAAAATGATGCAACGGTTAGAGGTCATTTTACCAGAGGTGAAGAACATAAAAAATAATTGTTGCAAAGAAAGTGAAGCATTTTGTACACAATTTCAATTCCAGTGGTAGTTAGCAGGAAAAGCTAAGGAAACAATGAACACAGTTTACTATTGTAGACAGAAAAGCAAAAATGTGAAATAACTTTCCAGTTTATTTCTTTTGTTTATAGGGGACATTATTCATAGAACTGTAATTCAAGGACTCCAAAGATAAAAATTATGACATTTTGTATTTGTTTTATAATAAAGATTGTGATTCCACAAGGGAAAAAGGGCAACTATTCAACTCTTTGATGACAAACCTTGCTTACTTTACAGGTAGTTTGGTTTTTCAGAATGTTGCTTTAATAATTATTTAATATATAATATGAATTATCTATGGCAGCCTAGATTGCTAATTCCTTGAGAATACAGATTATTTATTAATCAGTGTTTATCATTGTGCCTTGCATTTAGTGAGTGTTTAGCAAATCTTTGTTAATATTTTAGCTATATTTGGGACAGGTAGACCACTGGAAAAGTCAGCGTTTCATTCGCAACTCTGCACTAGCTAGCTGCTTGATTTCTAGGGCACACTTCTGTTATGTGTAAAATGAGGGGAAGAGAATAAATGGCCTCTAAAGTTCTTTCTACCTCAAAAATCACATTCTGCATAATCAAATGCTGCCCAAGACCACTGCACCTTGAGCAGATACACTATACAAATTTAGAAAGTATAAATTGTGGTATGTTCTTAATAATATGGAATTCTTTCATTCTGTTTCTTCTTTTCTGCTCTCTATGCTCTTCTTTTATGAAACCCAATCTTCCATAGCCCACCAAGCCTCCCTTTCTGCTCACGCATTGTTAGCGGACCACAACAGTCGTCTCTGTGACTACTGCTGTGGCTTCACTTTACTTGATGCTACCAATGTTCTCTAATGAAAGCAGTGAGGGTGTTGGTTCTAAAATCCTGATTCTTCATCTTAAAGTCATTTAATTTCCTTCACTGTGTAAACAATAAAGTCTTCAGCTGTGCAGACAGCATTCTCCACGGTATGACCACCCTTACCTTTTATTCCAATTTTTACCCACATAAAGATTTGCTATCCCATATTCCATGAGGATAAATCAGTCATTTGCTCCACTCTGGAGGTGCCTGTCCTATATCATCTTCGTAGAACTTTCTTACTTACCTTTCTTGCTAGATTTAGTTTAACCTAGAAGGGCCCATCTCTGTCCTCCACAGGGTCATATGCCTCAGACTGTAATCATTCTGAAAGCAGGGGTCTGGTCTATTTTATCTTTATATCCCTGTAACACAGTGCAATTGATCCCTGGGCTCATGAAATTCTTGTGGACTGAATGAATGAAAAGACAAATGAATGCAATTTTATATATACCTATTTAAGAATATTTTCAGCTTGGCATCAGTAGTTAGTTTGTATGACATAGAAGGGAAGTTGTTGCATCAATAATTACAGATTCAAAATCATTTTTTTTGTTTCAACTGGGCGTGTCACATTAGTTTCCTCATATGTAAAATGAAGACTATTATGATCCATGCCCTAGCTGTTCATATGGAAAAAGCTAAGTGAAAGCACTGCACAAATGTCAGTTATATATGACCGGGAGTTCATTTCATTGTTCTCTGTCTTAATCATTTTGCATGCTCGATGTCTGACACATAATAGCAATTAGTTTATTGACTTTCAACTTTTTAATCTCTTATTTTGTATAATCTGACCAGGGGTTTCAAACCTTTTTTATTTCAAGAGTGGGTTTCTTAAATAATCTCCAGACAAAGAATAGAGACTTTACGTTTGTATAACTATATATATTCTTTGTCTTTTTTTTTCACATGCATATCACACAAGCATATACCATCCCCCTTTGCCTCTACCACAAACATATCAGGTGACGAGTGATCTTATTAGATACTTTGTATTGCCATAGGATTTATTTATGTTTTAGATAATTTACAGTTTAAGTATATAAACATTTTTATTAAAAATAAGACAGTTTTTAAGCAACCAATTTGCTTTCTATGAATTGTAAAAGAAAGTATGTAACTTAAATGTATTAATAAATTATGAAAATTTGAGATCCCAAATATAAATGTACAAAATAAATCATTTCAAACCATTGACATGTGTATTTAATATCTTATGAGCAAGTAAGATACATTTTCAGTGTTGAGAAATTTATAATCTAGTGAAAAAGGCAAACTTGCAAATACATAAATACTATAGCCCAAATGTTTGACTTGCCTATACATAATATTCATATCTTTGTGATCCAAACTTCAGGATGCCTAATTTTTTTTACAGATTTATCTTTTCTAAATAGTTTTGAAAATTTCTAGAAATGTTCATGTCCATCTATGAATGTGTCCTGTCAGTACTTACTTTGGTTACTGATAAGCTTACAAGTTTTGCCAAGCTGCCAGCTACTCTAAGGCTGGGCTTCAGCTCCCATGTTTCTTACCTTGACCTGCTTCCCTCTGTGATGCTCAAAGGCAGTGAGACTGGAGAGGTGTTTCTCTTACCAGCAATAGACCTTTGCATTTAATTATACTTTAGACTTAATTGAGAGGGAGAAAGAGTCTTTGAGCAAGGTTTCTCTCATCTCAAAAGGTTACAGTGGTAAGGTTCCACAGGGCAGACCTCAATAGTCGTGTAGATATTGCAGAGGACACTGAGATACTTGCCCCAGTTCCTTAGCAGATAGCCTTCAGCTCTTAGTACCTTCAGGGTCTGCTGCCTGCAACCAAAGTTGACCCCTTCCCTAGGCAATACATTCTGATGGGCAGTTTTCACCCCAGAGCTCTCTGTGGGGTTGGCCAAGGCTTTGTCAAGACTGCACTACAGTTAAGTTGCTCTAATTATCCAGTTTGGCTCGCTTTCTCTTTCTTTCTTTAATGGGTATCAATCCCCAATAAACATCTTGCACATCAAAATCTGTTTCATATTTGTCTCTAAAGAACCCTACCTGTGATGGAGATTTTGCCCGAAGCTGCTGCCTGCTCCCTCTGATGCCAAGGCAACCACTGGTTCCATTGCCAGCATCATCTAGGGTAGATCTTTTTCTATTCCCCCAAGAAATAAAGCTTCTGCAAAAGAAGAATCCTCTGGTGTTCAGTGTAATGCTTAACACCTTGATTCCTCAAAGAAACTCCTCCCACATGCCCTGGAGAATAATCCTTTCAGTGTGTTCAGGCTGTGGAAAACAAAAGCTGGCAAAAGCAGTTTTCTGCAAGCAGTTCCTGCTTTTTACCTTGCTTGCAACTTCTTCTGTTTAAGAAAGCCCAAATCTGTCTGAAAGCTTGGAGAGATTTATTTATTTATTTGTTTAGAAACAGAGTCTCACTCTGTTGCCCAGGCTGGAGTGCAGTGGCGAGGTCTCGGCTCACTGCAACCCCTGCCTCCCAGGTTCAAGCAATTCTCCTGCTTCAGCCTCCCGAGTAGCTGGGACCACACGCGTGTGCCACCACGCCTGGCTAATTTTTGTATTTTTAGTAGAGATGGGGTTTCACCATGTTGACCAGGCTGATCTTGAACTCCTGGCCTCATGTGATCCACCCACCTGGCTCCCAAAGTTCTGGCAGGAGCTTTCACACCCAGTCTAAAAGCTTGGAAAGATTTAACTTGACAGATAGGAACATATAGTGCGAGCAAAGCATATATTGTTATCTGAATAAATTATTCTAGGGTTTTAAGCAGGGGAATATCATTGCCATATCCATGCTTCAGAAGCAGAACTATGGCAAGAGAATAGAGGGTGAATGGGGTTGGGTGGGTTGAAAGCGAGTGAAGACAAAGAGGTTAGATGTGGAGCTAATGGATCAGCCTAGGTGAGTACGGAGGAAAGAGTGAACTATAGAGGAAGCTATGGAGATAGAGAGGAGGAGGCTGAATCTGAATATAAATGATAATTCAGAGTCAGAAGTGCCTGAGTTTAGAACGTGAAGAGGAGGAGGGAGTCAAAGATGACTAAAGATTCTATTTGGATCTAATGAAAAGACGGTGATGCCATCAACAGAAATGGAGGCACAGAAATAGGGCTGTTATGAGGGAAGGAGAGTGATTTTTGTGGGGGGAAGGGCAGAGTTATAGGTAACTGTGGAGAACGTGGCAAAACAGTGGGATGGGTAGAGGCTAAAGTGGGGGTTCAGAATTACCCACTGGGAAGCACTACTCAGTCATACAGACTTGCTTTCTTTACAGAATGTTCTTCAGGTGCCAGTGGAGTGATGTGGGTGGGGAGGGTCTTTGTGATCGGAAAGGTCCTATAGTTGATACATAAAATCTGTTGTTGTCCTCCTGATTCTACTCTCTATAGCAACAACTTGGATGTGGGCTGGTTTCAAGAGGTGTCATGAGATGGTGCTGAAAGAAGAACAATTAAGCAAATAATACATCTGAAAGCAAGATAAGTCGCTATGGGTTAAGCAGAAGACTGATAACTAAACTATTTTAGCTCTTATAAGAAAAGAAACAAGAAAAAATATCCAATAAATCTCCAGATAAAGAATAGAGACTCATTTCCTAACTCATCTTCTCTCGGGAGAAGAGAGAACTGATGAATATTCGACTTCATCATCATTTGGAATCAGATTCAGCTGGAGGAATGGGGATCTGCAATCCTTTGACATCATTACATTAACAAAAAGAGAAAGCTTTTGACCTCAAATGAAAAATCTCTTCCCTGTCATTTAAATATTAGCCATTAAATCTCTGCTTCCTGGAATCTGAAATAAAAATTCCAAGTCTTTTGGAAACACAATTTTCATTCCCCATATGTCTTCTTACTAAGACATAGCAGATATTGATATGATCATTCACAGTTTTCTCATCTTAATTGGTGAATATTGCACAGCATTTATAATTAAAAGTTATTTTAAAGATATTATTTCTATAAAAAATTAGGGCTAATTTTAGTATCTAAAAATTCAATATTTATTTAGCACGTATATGCCAGTTGATTTGCTTTTTCTGCCTGATCTTTTATTCCTCACATCCACTCTTTGAGGGAGGTGCAATTATTATTTATTTTTCTTTCTTTTTTTTTTTTCTTTCTCTGAGACAGGGTCTCACTCTGTCACCCAGGCTGGAGTGCAGGGACACAAATATAGTTTATTATGGCCTTGAAGGAAGTGTAATTATTATTCCTATTTTACAAATGAGAAAAATAAAGCCAAGAGATTTTAAGTATCTCAAAGTCACATGGTTTATAAATGTGGAAGACAAGACATCAAGATAGAACTGCTTGATCGTAAAACACGTTATCTTGACTATGTATTACTCTAACTCCTCTACATGGCACTGAATCTTAAATTTAGATTTTTGTAGGTTAAAATGTATATTTTGAAAAGTGCTGAATTATGAAATAAAAGTGTTACTTTTATTGACTCTGTGTGGGATAACAAGATTTAGTTTCATTCAAAAATGAGTCAATTATGTAGAGATACAAAATCATGAATACAATGGATAATTTTTAAGAACCTTTTAAAGACAATTCATAAAGAGTTGAATACCATGATTAAAGTTACCCTACCTATTTTTTTTTTACCATTTTGGATAATTGGAAAATATTAAAAGTAAACTTTTAAAATTCATAATTGTTTAGTTAATGGTATTCATTTTATAATACTTTGAAACAATTAACTAAAGCTTAGATACCTTTTTTCCAAAGTTGTGACAATGTACCTGAGAAAAATTTCTAAAGTTCCTCTGTGACTCTGAACATTCTGACATTTTTCTGGCTAATTCTTATGTCAGTGCAGTATAAAAATAGAGACAGAATACTTTGTAGTTGGATACTGTATTAGTTAAAGTAACATCAGACTGTGATTACAAAATTAAATGCATATATCTCAAACACAGAGAGAATGAGTTTGTTTCAGATCAACTGGCAAAGTGAATAAATAGGGAGATGTGCTCTAGTCTATGCAGTTATTCAGGGATCCAGGTTGATAAAGATTGCCATTTTCTTCGTGCACGTTGGCATCCAGCTGGCAGAAGGGGGAAAAAAGCCTGGAGGACTTTGGGAAGTTATAGGAGGCTGGGCATCTAAGATACACACATCACTTTGGCTCATATTCCATTGGATAAAATGCAGTTACATGGAGATGTCCAACTACAAATGAGGCTGGAAAATATACTCCGTGTGTCTAGAAGAGGAAATGGGTGGTGTTATATTTATGGTGATCTCTGCCACAGAAAACTGTAGGTTTGGGTCTCAACATTGACAGTTACTTCTTGCGAAGTTGAACATATCATTTAACCTTTTTGAGCTTGTTTCCTCTTTTATAAAACAGTAATTTGGCCAGGTATGGTAGCTCATGCCTTTAATTCCAGCAGTTTGGGAGGCCGAGGAGGGCAGGTCACCTGAGGTCAGGAGTTTGAGACCAGCCTGGCCAACATGGCAAAACCTCATCTCTATTAAAAATATAAAAATTAGCCAGGTGTGGTGGTGCACAACTGTAATCCCAGCTACTCGGGAGGCTGAGACAGGAGAATCGCTTGAACCTGGGAGGCGGAGGTTGCAGTGAGCCAAGATCGTGCCACTGTACTCCAACCTGGGTGACAGAGTGAGACTCCGTCTCAAAAAAAAAAAAACAAAAGCAAAAACAAAAGCAAAACACAGTAATTCATACTTTGTATATTTGTTACAATAATTAAATGCAATTTGTCTATAGGGTACTTAGCTCTTAGCTCACTATTGGCAATAGGAAATAGTAAATGGTAGCTATTTTCTGTTTTCAAGAAGATACTCAGGCACATTGTTTTATGTATAGTGAATTCTTAGAACTTAGTGGGTATGATCTAGGATCAGAAACTACTGGAGAAAGTCTTGAGCAACGGACAAATTAGAGTACAGATTTAGATTATTATTACTATTTAATAATAATAATGATAGCATTCATTGTGTACTAACTTGACAAAGATCTTTTCATAAATTAACTCATTCATATTCTCATATTTATAACACAAATGCTATTATTATCCTAATTTTTTATTTGAGGAAACAGAGATTTAGAGAAATTAAATACTTTTTTTTTTTTTTTTTTTTTTTTTGAGATGGATTCTTGCTCTGCTGACCAGGCTGGATGGAGTGCAATGGTGCAATCTCGGCTCACTGCAATCCCTGCCTTGTGGGTTCAAGAGATTCTCCTGCTTCAGCCTCCCTAGCAGCTGGGATTACAGGTGCACTCCACAATCCCTGGAAAATTTTTATATTTTTAGTAGAGATGGGGTTTCATCATGTTGACCAGGCTGGTCTCGAACTCCTGACCTCAAGTGATCTGCCCACCTCAGCCTTCCAAAATGCTGGGATTACAGGCATGAGCCACTGCACTGGCCAGATTTGGAAAGATTAAATAATTTATACAAGTCCACAATCAAATTGTGGAAGTAAGATTTGATTCCAGATCCATCTTACTCCAGAGTTCACGTGATAAATAACCCCCCAAAAAGTGAACACCAGAATCTTGGATGATGGAGATTTATTAAATAAGATTTGAGGATAAAAACAAAAGTGAATGAAAGTCTCAAGAGTGTTCTGAAGGGTTATTGACTTTCTTCAGACAAGGCCAAGAACATGAAAACACAGTTTTAAAGACGAAGGATTTGTCTCAGGGATCCATCTCACAGGATAAAGCAGGGAGACCAAAATCAGTAATAGTATCTTTGATCACTGAAAAATATTGCCTAGAGCAAATTGACAGAGTGTGAGGATGGACTGGAAAAAAAATACACAAATATTTGTTGATAGTGTCTGAGATTCAGTTTATTACTCCAGAGTGTAAGGATGCCACCTGGGGATACTGCCAAGTCATGCCTGAAGTCTTATCGCCCAAACCAAACCAGAAGGGAGCAGAATTAACACCCCTGCAGCCACATAGCATCAGTGAAAGGATCTGAAATTTGGCAAGATAGGAAACACCTTAGGACAGGTGAGTGCTAGAGTCGGGAAAGGGCTTACTAATAGTGAATGGTTCCCACCTGTAGTGTAAGGAGAGACGAGGGAGATTCAGTTTGGGGAACAGGTATTTATCTAGGTTAAGGGGTAGTTCTTTCTTTTGGTGCTCAGGAAGGGAAGCCTCTGCTTGAGCAGGAGGCTCAAAGTGCTTTCTTTGATCCTCTCCAATGAAAGTCATCTACCCTGCTTATGAATCTCTAGATACTTGGTATGTAGTGCTCTCTCTCTCAATTACACACTCACATATACATTTGGACTTTTTCAGGGCATTCAAAAGACACACACAACCATTTTCAGTTCTGTATGAATGTGATTCAAATGGAGGAAGGAAATCAGATTTCCAGAGACATTTTGTTACGGATGAAGGTAGGGGTTGGTTGGGGAATGGAGGGAGAAGGAGAATAAAAGGGAAAGTAGGTAGCATTGGTAAAGCAATTTCTGCCTGCTGGAAGGTGGCATATCTTGGATGAAAATATTCAAGTACTGCACATAATATCACCATATATTTCAGCACTGATAATCATGTGCTCATTTTTTTAGCCCCCAAACAGATGTAACCAACATCATCACTTTCTATGAATAACAATTTACATTTTACTTTTAGTAAATAAAAGCTTCTAGTTCTATTTTTGAGCCAGAGCCTAAATTTCACACCCACCCCCACACACACACACAATGTTTAGATTTTAAAAATGCCATTGCCATTGGCTTATTTTCCATCTACAATTTTGAATTCAATAATGCATAATAACAACAGCAACAGCAATACTGGGAAAGGGTGCTTGCCTTTTGAAGTGGAATAGAAGCTCTGTGGCTAATGGGACCATGCTGTAACTCTCTTGAGCTATACTTGAGCTAGATATATCCCTGTGGAAAGTAGCAATTACCTTCAATCTCCCTGATCTGAAGTAATCCTTGCTACATGCGCCCCTCATTGTGAGTGATGAGGCCCATGTTTGCTGAGTCTAAAACCAAATGATCTTTCACAAGGAAAATTTAAACTTGAAATAGGATTCTCTAGCTCCCGATTCTGAGTCTATTTTGTTTTTCGTGTACTTTATACATTCCCAAATCAGGTTCAGGCTGGCTACAGATGGTGCTGGTGTGTAATGAGAAGGGCTCTGAAGCTGCTCCAGCTCCCAGGGGAGGATTCGGTAATGGAACTAACTATGTATTGTCCACCTTATATACTAGATTTGATTTTGGACTATTTGCCCAACTGTGTTTGTTTATTTCTCAGCACTGGAGGGCTTCCATTAGCTCCAGGCTGATTGAACATAGACTACGGAGTAAGAAGGAACAGAACATTTTTTCCCCCTGAATGCTGATGTAATCCCTTTTCTTTTACTGACAACTGAGTAATGTTTGCCATTGGAAACTGTGTTAGAAATGAGCTGATATTTGCAGTCATTAGTGGAAAAGAATTGTTTTGATCCTAGGGAACAAAGTGAGCATTATTTTTTGGATGACAACGTTTCAGAAGTTTGTGCCTAAAACTTGTGTATTCAAGACCCTGAAAGGGAAACTGCTCTCATTTTTAAAGCTGAAAATTACCTTGTTTCAGAAAATCGAAAGATTAATATTTAAGACCTCATAAATTTTGCTCATAGAGCATAGCCAAATATTATTATCATAACGAAAACCAAAACCTCAACTCAGCAAATTAGTCACCAAAGACCACATGTAAATTGACATTTTAGTTTTTTAACTAATGGAATCATTTGTCATTTTACTGAAACAGTTCATTATAAAAATAAATTAAGATTAAATAAATTGCAGTCATAGCAATCATGATGAAATTATTAGCAATCACATTTACCGGCATGAAAGTTTTTTTGCATGCTTCTCATCAGCAGATGTTTTTCAAAATAACTTTGCAAACAAGCATCAATGTAATATCAAGGTTTATTTTTTAATTACTAAAAGCATAGTGGAAGTAAGAAAGAAAGTTACTAATTAAGAAGGGAAAGAAAATGTTGTCTTTCCCTTTCAAATATACACAAGTTCAACTACACAGTTCTAATATCAAAATGAGAAATCTCTGTACTACCTTAACTAGTAAAAAGAAAATTAGAAAGCAGAGACCAGCTCATGCAGTTTCTAAATAAATGAAAAGGAAATTACATTTCTCTGGGTAAATATTTACTTCCTAAAGCGTGCCAACAAAAGCTACTATTTTAGAAATGGGACTTGGTAGTAACTAACTTGTACTTAGTTGATTTAATTGGAAATGTGCTGTTTTTCCTTTTAAGC